>NW_027988523.1:0-202 GCF_054177405.1 Leptonychotes weddellii
GGTGCCTGGGTGGCTCAGTCGGTTGAGCGACTGCCTTCGGCTCAGGTCATGATCCCAGGGTCCTGGGATCGAGTCCCACATCGGGCTCCCTGCTCTGCGGGGAGCCTGCTTCTCCCTCTCCCACTCCCCCTGCTTGTGTTCCCTCTCTCGCTGTGTCTCTCTCTGTCAAATAAATAAATAAAATCTTAAAAAAAAAAAAAAA
>NW_027988524.1:0-202 GCF_054177405.1 Leptonychotes weddellii
GGGGCGCCTGGGTGGCTCAGTTGGTTAGGCGACTGCCTTCGGCTCAGGTCATGATCCTGGAGTCCCGGGATCGAGTCCCGCATCGGGCTCCCTGCTCGGCGGGGAGTCTGCTTCTCCCTCTGACCCTCCTCCCTCTCATGCTCTCTGTCTCTCATTCTCTCTCTCTCAAATAAAATAAATAAAATCTTTAAAAAAAAAAAAA
>NW_027988525.1:0-202 GCF_054177405.1 Leptonychotes weddellii
TGAGAGACGATGGACTCTGAAAAACAAACAGGGTTCTAGAGGGGAGGGGGGTGGGAGGATGGGTTAGCCTGGTGGTGGGTATTGAGGAGGGCACATTCTGCATGGAGCACTGGGTGTTATGCACAAACAATGAATCATGGAACACTTCATCTAAAACTAATGATGTAATGTATGGGGATTAACATAAGAATAAAAAAATAAA
>NW_027988526.1:0-202 GCF_054177405.1 Leptonychotes weddellii
CCGTTGCCCCAAACCAGTGGCAACAATGGGCCAGTGCGGTTGGGTTTCCTGGTCAGAGAACCAAATGTTATGGAACCTGGACGAGATCACCCGATGGAAGAACCAAATGGCACCTGGACATCTTGGAGGCTAGGAGGTTTATTTAATGCCGGTGGGCTCAGAGGAGAGTGGTCTCCAAAGGTCTGAGCCCCAAGCACCAGCA
>NW_027988527.1:0-202 GCF_054177405.1 Leptonychotes weddellii
CGCAGGGAGAGGAACTGTTTCAATGATGTACATAGCACACCCACTTCTTGAGTTGCTTGTGGACTATACTGCATTGTAAGTTTAAGTGAGGAATAAAGCAAGTGGATTCTTTGGGCTCTTAACAGTAATAATTCTTTTTTTTTTTTTTTTTAATTTTTTTTTATTCTTATGTTAATCCCCATACATTACATCATTAGTTATA
>NW_027988528.1:0-1048 GCF_054177405.1 Leptonychotes weddellii
AAGTGAGAACAACTTATATATATACCAAAAATAAGGTTAACTACTATGAAGGGATAGAATATGACTCTAAAAATGAAAAATAAAAAAGATTTTTTAAAAAGGGGTTGATAAATGTTGGTTGAAAAAGGGAAAAAGAAAAATTTAAAAAGAAAAAAAAGTTAAAAATTAACTTTGAAAGACTAAAGAAGCATGGGAAAAAAGCCATGAATTCTATGTGCAGTATTCCCCTAGCACTGGCGTTCTGCTGTTCTCATTGATCGGTAAACTTGATGTTGGCTGGCTGTTCTTGCTCATCTTCTGGGGGAGGGGCCTGTTGCCGTTGTTCCCAAAGGTCTTTGCCAGAGTTGGAATTGCCCCGCCCTTGCCTGTTGGGCTAAGCAGTCTGCTCGGGTTTGCTCTCAGGAGCTTTTGTTCCCTGCAAGCTTTCCGTCCAGCTTTGGAGGCCGAGAGTGAAAATGGTGGCCTCCCAGTCTCCACCCCGGAGGAGCCGAGAACTCGGGGTCCCGCTCCACAGTGTGCCCCAGAGAAAAGCAGCCAATCACTCCCATCTCCCCGGTCTCCGGCTGCACTCCGTGCTCACCAGGCCTGTGACCGAGTGTTTCTGTCTCTGGCACGGACCCCGTGTGGAGTCTCCAAACCCTGCAGATCCCTGTGGTGCACTCCTGAGCCGCTCCTCCAGGGGGAGGAAGGGGAGTCTCCCCGGATCTGCCGCTTGTTGGGTCCCTGCTGGAAGAGCAGTGGCCTGACTGTGCTGGGGATCACGGTTTATGGCAACCCCAAGCTGAGAGCCCGCTCCTTGGCTCCCTCTCTGCAACCGACTTCACCGCTGCAATACCTGGGAGCTCTGCTGCATTCAGGCACCCCTGGTCTTTCTGTGACCCCGAGGGTCCTGAGACCATATGGTCCCAGCAAGTGTTCCACACCCTGCTTAGCCACTGCAGCGACGTCCCTCAGTGGAGCCAACTTCTACAAGTTCCGATTTTGTGCTCTGCTGCTCTATCACTTACTGGTAGCGGCTGACGGAGGCCCCCCTCTCTCGCCGTCTATC
>NW_027988529.1:0-202 GCF_054177405.1 Leptonychotes weddellii
CTAGGAAACCAACTGAAGGTGGCAGAAAGGGAGGTGGGTAGGGGGATTGGGGTAATGGGTGATGGGCACTAAGGAGGGCACGTGATGTGATGAGCACTGGGTGTTATACGCAACTAATGAATCATTGAACATTTTATCAAAAACTAAAGATATACTAAACGTTGGCTAATTGAATTTAAATTTAAAAAAATTTAAAAAAACC
>NW_027988530.1:0-202 GCF_054177405.1 Leptonychotes weddellii
AACGTTCATTAAGCTCCAATGATTGTTTGCTGCTATCCTTATCTACAGTCATGCTGAGTAAAGCTATAGCTAAATGGAAGTTAAATTGTATTCACGAGGTGTTAATGTTTACATCTTATTATCTGCAGTCTCTCTGAGAAAGCAAAAGTAACTACAAATAGCGCTATGCCAGAAACTGGTTTCTTGACCAACAATGTCGCTT
>NW_027988531.1:0-202 GCF_054177405.1 Leptonychotes weddellii
GCACCTGGGTGGCTCAGTTGGTTAAGCGACTGCTTTCGGCTCAGGTCATGATCCTGGAGTCCCTGGATCGAGTCCCGCATCGGGCTCCCTGCTCGGCAGGGAGCCTGCTTCTCCCTCTGACCCTCCCCCCTCTCATGTGCTCTCTCTCTCTCATTCTCTCTGTCTCAAATAAATAAATAAAATCTTTAAAAAAAAAAAAAAA
>NW_027988532.1:0-202 GCF_054177405.1 Leptonychotes weddellii
GGGCGCCTGGGTGGCTCAGTTGGTTAAGCGACTGCCTTCGGCTCAGGTCATGATCCTGGAGTCCCGGGATCGAGTCCCGCATCGGGCTTCCTGCTCGGCAGGGAGTCTGCTTCTCCCTCTGATCCTCCCCCATCTCATGCTCTCTCTCTCTGTCTCAGTCTCTCTCTCAAATAAATAAATAAAATCTTTAAAAAAAAAAAAA
>NW_027988533.1:0-202 GCF_054177405.1 Leptonychotes weddellii
ATCTTTTTTTTTTTTTTTAAAGATTTTATTTATTTATTTGAGAGAGAGAGAATGAGAGAGAGCACATGAGAGGGGGGAGGGTCAGAGGGAGAAGCAGACTCCCTGCCAAGCAGGGAGCCCGATGCGGGACTCGATCCAGGGACTCCAGGATCATGACCTGAGCCGAAGGCAGTCGCTTAACCAACTGAGCCACCCAGGCGCC
>NW_027988534.1:0-202 GCF_054177405.1 Leptonychotes weddellii
ATAAAATAAAGCTTAGGGAATGTAAAGTATCTAATAAGTACCAACCAATTGTACTATTATTTAACAGCCAGTTTTTTTTTTATTCTTATGTTAATCCCCATACATTACATCATTAGTTCTAGATGAAGTGTTCCATGATTCATTGTTCGTGCATAACACCCAGTGCTCCATGCAGAACGTGCCCTCCTCAATACCCACCCCC
>NW_027988535.1:0-202 GCF_054177405.1 Leptonychotes weddellii
AAAAAAAAAAAAATCCATCACTTAGAATTTAGTGGATTACTTCTTTTTCATATAAATGTAGTGGTTGTTTATCAACTACATACACAGTGCAAAACCGACCTATGACAGAATGACCTTTAGCAGGGCACAGGACTACCCTTAAGGGTTAATGCAGTTTAGGTCAGCCCTGGGGGGCGGGGGGTGAGGGAGGGAACCGTAAGGA
>NW_027988536.1:0-202 GCF_054177405.1 Leptonychotes weddellii
CAGAGAATCACATATACCCTCTCCCCTGCACACAGTTTCCCCTATTATTATGATCTTGCATTAGTGTGGTATATTTGTTACAATTAATGAACAAATATTGTTAATTAAAACTCATACTGACATTAAGTGCCCCTCTTTGGGTTCTACAGTTCTGTGGGCTTTGACAAATTTAAAACACATATTCACCATTACAGTATCACGC
>NW_027988537.1:0-202 GCF_054177405.1 Leptonychotes weddellii
GATTGGCAACAGACCTATCCACAGAGACCTGGCAGGCCAGAAAGGACTGGCAGGATATATTCAGAGCACTAAATGAGAAAAATATGCAGCCAAGAATACTCTATCCAGCTAGGCTGTCATTGAAAATTGAAGGAGAGATAAAAAGCTTCCAGGACAAACAAAAACTAAAGGAATTTGCAAACACAAAACCAGCCCTACAGGA
>NW_027988538.1:0-202 GCF_054177405.1 Leptonychotes weddellii
AGAAAAATCTTTTTTACCTAGTGATTATTGAATGCTTTCTGATAAAAATTGAGTCTTTGACTAAGAGACATAAGTTTCCCTACCTTTCTCTCTCTCTCTAGGGAACTACTGATATCTATCAAATAGAACAATAAAGAAAAAGCTAGGAATGAGTTAAGCATAAAATTTCACCTTAGGAGCTGAAAACAAGGCAGGGAAGTTA
>NW_027988539.1:0-1048 GCF_054177405.1 Leptonychotes weddellii
AATCATGGAACACTTCATCTAGAACTAATGATGTAATGTATGGGGATTAACATAAGAATAAAAAAATAAATAAAAAAAAATTAAAAAAAAAGAAAACTACAAATGATGATTAATTGTCCTCTTTCTAATCCTTGTGCTTTTATGTTTCCCTTATCATTTGCTACATCACCTCCTACATTGTTGAATGTATGTAGTGATAATGGGGCCTGTCCCTGTTAGTAAAGAAATTGCCTCTCACAATACTCATTTAGAGTTATATTAGTTGAGAACATTTTTTACCATGTTTATCAGGTTAAATAATTTTCTCTGTATGCCAAATATTCTAAACATTTCTGTCCATGCATTTAAAATTTTAAAAAAGCAGATGCCAAATTTTATCTTTCTTTTCATTTTAGTGAGGTGATCATAGATACTTTTCCTGTAATTTAGTAATTGTTTCAACCATCCTTTGATTTTTGATTGTAACAGGTTTTTTTTTTTTCATTTTTACAGGTTTAATTTTCAGTTTTATTTCCAAATCTGTTTTTCTTACATTTTCCCTGTGGAATGTTTCAGAAACTGCATAATTTGTCTCCTTAAACCTTTTATACGTGGATATCTTATATTCTGTGAATGACCTTCCAAACATAAATAATCCTTGAAATTAAAAATCTGTTGTTTATTGTTTCTTTTAGAACTTCATTCAAGGTGCAGGGATTCTTGAGTACTTGGCCATCTTTGACCATGACTGTATTGCTTTAAGTAATTCTGTATGGGTTCTGGGTCTTGTACTGATGCTCTTCTCCAAAGAATATTTGCTTCAACTGTGACCTGTAAGTGGTTATCTCAGGTTCAGTTTCTCTAACTTATTGCTGTTTCAAGTTTTAGTAGCCTTGGTGTTGCTGCCTGGGCCAACCCAATCCTTCGTCACTGCTTATGAATCCTGGAAGGCTCCCTAGAGCTTTCAGCACCCTTATTACTCAAGTCTGGGTTACCGGCCTATGATGTCTTCTTGCCTGACTCCTTTGTCTACTGGTTGTTTTGCTGCATGCTCCAGGATGCTTCCCAT
>NW_027988540.1:0-202 GCF_054177405.1 Leptonychotes weddellii
AAGGGGCGCCTGGGTGGCTCAGTTGGTTAAGCGACTGCCTTCGGCTCAGGTCATGATCCTGGAGTCCTGGGATCGAGTCCCGCATCGGGCTCCCTGCTCGGCAGGGAGTCTGCTTCTCCCTCTGACCCTCCTCCCTCTCATGCTCTCTGTATCTCATTCTCTCTGTCTCAAATAAATAAATAAAATCTTTAAAAAAAAAAAA
>NW_027988541.1:0-202 GCF_054177405.1 Leptonychotes weddellii
GCCTGGGTGGCTCAGTTGGTTAAGCGACTGCCTTCGGCTCAGGTCATGATCCTGGAGTCCCTGGATCGAGTCCCGCATCGGGCTCCCTGCTCGGCAGGGAGTCTGCTTCTCCCTCTCCCACTCCCCATTTGTGTTCCCTCTCTCGCTGTGTCTTTCTCTGTCAAATAAATAAATAAAATCTTTAAAAAAAAAAAAAAAAGAA
>NW_027988542.1:0-202 GCF_054177405.1 Leptonychotes weddellii
CTATTTCAATAACCAGTATATTTGAACGTAGGTTTTGCTAACACAATAAGCCAATTAGTGAGGCTAATTTTCTGTCAAAGAATGTTTCCCTGACCTTATTTTAAAGCTATGTTATCATTGTGAGATTTGAATCATGGACAAGTTATGATAATTGAATGATATAGTCCATCAAGTAAATAATTTTTTCATTAAACAGTGAGCA
>NW_027988543.1:0-202 GCF_054177405.1 Leptonychotes weddellii
ATGTTCTATGTATTATAGACTCTGTTCTTACAACAAAGTAAGCTAGAGAAAAGAAAATGTTTATTAAGAAAATCATAAGGAAGAGAAAATACATTTACAGTACTGTTCTGTATTGAAAAAATTTGCATGCAACTGAGTTTTCTACAATGCAATATATGTTAAGAAAAAAAAAAAGAAGATAGCAGGAGGGGAAGAATGAAGG
>NW_027988544.1:0-202 GCF_054177405.1 Leptonychotes weddellii
CTTGTGATCCAGTAGTTTTTTATCTCTATTTTCCTCAGCTTCTTTATTTTCCATCATTTGGTCTTCTATATCATTAATTTTCTCTTCTGCCTCATTTATCCTAGCAGTTAGCGCCCCATTTTTTATTGCACCTCCTTAATAGCCTTTTGATTTTGACTTGGTTAAATTTTAGTTCTTTTTTTCTCCTGAAAGGCTTTTTCTA
>NW_027988545.1:0-202 GCF_054177405.1 Leptonychotes weddellii
CTCGCTTCATCTCGACACTTGGCAGCCTCTAGCACCTTGGCACAGACTGGGTCTGAGAAAAAAACGTTTGTGGAATGACTAATAGAAATAGCCCAGGCTCACCGAGCACAGATACCAGGCCAAGCTCTTGATGTGGCTTATCCCCTTTTACCCTTAGAGGGATCCTAGGAGGTGGGCGCTGCCACCAGCTGCCATTTGCAGA
>NW_027988546.1:0-202 GCF_054177405.1 Leptonychotes weddellii
AACAACACTCAGTTTGTTTCCTGCGATTAAGAATTCCTCATATCAGTGAGATCATATGATACATGTCTTTCTCTGTTTGACTTATTTCACTCAACATAATACCCTCCAGTTCCATCCACGTCGTTGCAAATGGCAAGATCTCATTCCTTTTGATGGCTGCATAATATTCCATTGTATATATATACCACATCTTCTTTATCCA
>NW_027988547.1:0-202 GCF_054177405.1 Leptonychotes weddellii
GGCGCCTGGGTGGCTCAGTTGGTTAAGCGACTGCCTTCGGCTCAGGTCATGATCCTGGAGTCCCGGGATCGAGTCCCGCATCGGGCTCCCTGCTCGGCGGGGAGTCTGCTTCTCCCTCTGACCCTCCTCCCTCTCATGCTCTCTGTCTCTCATTCTCTCTCTCTCAAATAAATAAATAAAATCTTAAAAAAAAAAAAATGCA
>NW_027988548.1:0-202 GCF_054177405.1 Leptonychotes weddellii
CCCAGCTGGGCCATTCTGTCCCTCTCCCTTCTCCCCCTGAGGAAGGTGACCCAGGGCAGCATTTCTGTGACTGAAGAGCGTCAAACAGCATGTTGCAAGAAACTCTTTTCTTTTTTTTTCAAATATTCTCTGGCATTTATGTTCTAGGATAGCTATGTCTCAGATAATGAAACCAGAGTTGGCACAGCAAAGTCTTAGAAGG
>NW_027988549.1:0-202 GCF_054177405.1 Leptonychotes weddellii
AGGTTAGTAGTGACCTTTAGGGAATTGTGCAGAAATATCTTTACTAAAATAAAAAGTATGCCTTTATTGTCAATGTTGGGTTTGTAAAACAAAGATAATTCTCTCCAAAGTGGAAAATTTGTATCATATTCTGAAACATGGAATAACTTTGTTTAATGGTTCAGCTATAAACCATTCAACATAGGGGTCCATGATATGAAGG
>NW_027988550.1:0-1048 GCF_054177405.1 Leptonychotes weddellii
TCCTTGCTTCAGAACTCAGCGTGGATTCTGCTGCCTGCGACCCCAGAGCCCCCACAGTGCAGCCACCATCTTTTTCACCCGGGACAGGTTCTCGGAGTCTGCGGTCCCAGGAGGGTCCTTCCTGGCTCGCGGTGGGAGGACAGAGCCTCTTCAAGGACCCGTGGGACCTCGAGGCTCCGGAGAGCACGGAGAGCTGCAGAAGCACCATGGAGACCTGCAGGGACCCAGGGACAGGCCGGCAGGGGCATCAAGCTGGCCCCGGCATGTCGATGCAGACTGTGGCTCATGTCCCCCCTCCCTGAAACCTCTCGCCGACAGCCAAGCCCCTGCTGCTCCACTCACGCCCCGTGGCGCCCTGTTTCGAGGGCTGGCCAGGCTGTCCCCAGGGTCTCCACCAGGAGCAGCCAGGACGGCGGGAAGGGGGGGCAGTGGGTGTGCCCAGAAACACGGGCATGAACAGGGCTCTGTTCTGTCCTCTGGGGCTAACGTTTCTCAGGTGTATTTTCACAGGGATGGCTGTCTTCAGGGGGGTCTGGATTCCCGTCGTTGGTGGGTATCACTTCCCACCTCCACGGCCTGATGTGAGTCAGACACACTCTGCTCCCCTCCCCGTCCGAGCCTCCTTCACGGTGACCAGATGGGAACGTGTGTCCCCGAGGGCCTGGTGGTGCCGCCTCTGTTGGGGGTCCAATGCAGAGCTTGATGGGGTTTGGGTGGTTTTAATCAGAATGGCAAATTGCAAACGGTCCAGGCACTGGGCTGTGTTGGGATTGCTGCTGAGCAGGTCCCTCGGGAATGAAATCATTACTAGATGGCACAGAATACTCCTCCTCAACTTCCTTTTGAATGAGCCGTGAAATAGGCTCTGGGATCAGCCTCCGGGATGAAATGGTTGCGGGACCTGGTGCCTAGATCGTCGGGTGAGGTGTCAGAAGACGGGGCGCCAGCAGGACGGGACACCCTGCCACAACGTGTAGTAGATGAGCCTGTGTCCCCAGGCTCCCCGAACCAGAGAGGCTAGAAGGGACGAGTCTGGAGCATCTGCAAG
>NW_027988551.1:0-202 GCF_054177405.1 Leptonychotes weddellii
AAGGGCTCCGGGCTCAGCCACCCCATACCTTGTTTACCCTGGCAGAGGATGGGGTGAGCTTTACTCTGTAGAGATTGATCCAGAGCTGGGGGTGGGGCAGGCAGGGTCCTTAGGCAGGGCTGATGTCTGGAGTGAGGATCATGAAACAGGGCACTCAGCAGAGTCTACACTGAATGGTGGGACCCTGGCACTCAATGCATTC
>NW_027988552.1:0-202 GCF_054177405.1 Leptonychotes weddellii
ACTGTCTTTAAGTAGGGGTAAGTTATTCTAAAAGAAATAAGTCTTAGATAGTTTCCTTTCAAGTCAAGTGTCTTGATGTTTAAATAAACTTCTTATTTAAAAAAAAAAAATGAGGTCATGTGCCTTCTATGCTTGCCAGCCCTTGAATGACCTCCCATTGTACTTAGAATACATCCAAATTCCTCAAATGCCACCCACAAGA
>NW_027988553.1:0-202 GCF_054177405.1 Leptonychotes weddellii
GGGTGCCTGGGTGGCTCAGTCGTTAAGCATCTGCCTTCGGCTCAGGTCATGATCCCAGGGTCCTGGGATCGAGTCCCACATCGGGCTCCCTCCTCGAGGGGAAGCCTGCTTCTCCCTCTCCCACTCCCGCTGCTTGTGTTCCTGCTCTCGCTATCTCTGTCTCTGTCAAATAAATAAATAAAATCTTTAAAAAAAAAAAAAA
>NW_027988554.1:0-202 GCF_054177405.1 Leptonychotes weddellii
CAATTTTTTTTTTTAAAGATTTTATTTATTTATCTGAGACAGAGAGAATGAGAGAGACAGAGAGCACATGAGAGGGGGGAGGGTCAGAGGGAGAAGCAGGCTCCCTGCCGAGCAGGGAGCCCGATGCGGGACTCGATCCAGGGACTCCAGGATCATGACCTGAGCCGAAGGCAGTCGCTTAACCAACTGAGCCACCCAGGCG
>NW_027988555.1:0-202 GCF_054177405.1 Leptonychotes weddellii
CACAGTCTGTAAAGCCTCAGACATTATGGAACCAAATCTGTTTCCGCTTCTCTACAGTAACGCCAGCCAAGAAATAGAAGGTTCAAGAGTTTTGATCCCAGCCCCACCTTCAGTGTGTAATTACGGCACATTTCCTCACATCCTCGTTTTCCACGAAGTCGTGCTGTTTTCAGTGTTCCATAACAATATGGCAATGAGATGG
>NW_027988556.1:0-202 GCF_054177405.1 Leptonychotes weddellii
CCGGTGGCCTTTCGAGTCCGTCTCAGCCCATCTGGGTTTTGTGAGACACGGGCCGTTGCCGCCTTGCAGACCGCGAGCCTCTCAGACGTCGCTGTCATCAAAAGTAGCGTGTTGTTGTTAATAGAAATGCGTTTGCCGAACCGGTCAGCGTTCGGTCTTTGCTTCCGTCTTCATCTTGGGGTTCCGATGTGGAAAGGGGCGC
>NW_027988557.1:0-202 GCF_054177405.1 Leptonychotes weddellii
AAGATGGACTCTGAAAAACAAACTGAGGGTTCTAGAGGGGAGGGGGGTGGGAGGATGGGTTGGCCTGGTGGTGGGTATTGAGGAGGGCACGTTCTGCATGGAGCACTGGGTGTTGTGCACGAACAATGAATCATGGAACACTTCATCTAGAACTAATGATGTAATGTATGGGGATTAACATAAGAATAAAAAAATAAAATAA
>NW_027988558.1:0-202 GCF_054177405.1 Leptonychotes weddellii
CCGTGTGGATAGCTGTCCGCCCCATCCTGCCACACCCACAGCCTTGTTTCCGACTGTGGCTCTCAGGTGCTTCCTCCACAGAGGTCCCCCCATCATGTGCACACGGGCACCCTTGACCTCCCGGCCACAGAACCACCAACCACAGTTGCCATGAAACTACACTTGTCAAAACAAATGATGGCAGCAAGGGATGACGACCCGA
>NW_027988559.1:0-202 GCF_054177405.1 Leptonychotes weddellii
CTCGGGGTCCTGGGATTGAGCCCTGTGTTGGGTTCTGCACTCATGGGGAGTCTGCTTGAGATGCTCTCTCTCCCCCTCTCCCTTTTGTTTGCACTCTCTCTCTAAAATAAATAAATCTTAAAAAAAAAAGGTGTCTACTGGTATTATAGCTTAACTTGGGAAATAAGGCAAGCACAAGAAATATGTACATAAATATTAACGC
>NW_027988560.1:0-202 GCF_054177405.1 Leptonychotes weddellii
CCTGGGTGGCTCAGTTGGTTAAGCGACTGCCTTCAGCTCAGGTCATGATCCCAGGGTCCTGGGATTGAGTCCCGCATCGGGCTCCCTGCTCTGCGGGGAGCCTGCTTCTCCCTCTCCCACTCCCCCTGCTTGTGTTCCCTCTCTCGCTGTGTCTCTCTCTGTCAAATAAATAAATAAAATCTTTAAAAAAAAAAAAAAAGAA
>NW_027988561.1:0-1048 GCF_054177405.1 Leptonychotes weddellii
TTGTATACATGAGAATGAATGTATCTGATTTATATGTAAAGGCATGAGTATAGACATCTCAATATTTGTATCAACTTGAATATATGCATGTGTGCCTGCAGAAGTATTTTGTTATTGTGTCAGTACAAATGCAATTATTATAAATATAAACTGTTATGAATAGCCAGTTCAAATTTATGTTAATGACATTTATATGCATCCATGTGTGTGTTTAAGAAACATCAGGAAGTGAAGTGGAACATTTTTCTCTGTAGAATTAAAAAAAACCTAATTCCAATAAAGTGTATAAACAAGGTCATTGAAAGGTTTAGTCTAATATTTTGTATATTAACTTTATATCAAAATAAATGAAATAGAATATTACATAAAATATTTTCTTAGCATTTGACAAATGATGGAAAAATCAGAAGATGACTAATTGGAAAATCTGATTTAAAACTTAAATTAACTTACATATTTATTATCTCTATTTATTTACCTATTTATCTATTATTTACCTTTGTGTGTATGTTTTGAAACCCAAATGCTAATATACAATATGTTTATAACAGTGTAAATAAAAATATGTTAATAAATGTTTTAAGATCAGACAGTAGAATACGTTAAAATAAATCACATAGCATGGAGACAAGAATCAACAATTTTTCAATATAATTTTTATATAGTGTTAGGATGATTGAGGTACTCTATATAGGAATAATTTAATGGCATCATTTACCTATATAATACATCAGGGAATGTAAACCAAAGTTATTTCCAGATCCTGTTCAGATTAAAACAAATGAAAAAATAGACATTAAAACAGTATGAAGTAAATAGGAGATATTATATTAAAAAAATTTTACTCCTGGGGCGCCTGGGTGGCTCAGATGGTTAAGCGTCTGCCTTCGGCTCAGGTCATGATCTCAGGGTCCTGGGATCGAGTCCCGCATCGGGTTCCCTGCTCAGTGCAGAGCCTGCTTCTCCCTCTCCCTCTGCCACTCCCTCTGCTTGTGCTCTTCTGTCTATCTCTCTGTCAAATAAATAAATAAAATCTTTAAAAAAAAAA
>NW_027988562.1:0-202 GCF_054177405.1 Leptonychotes weddellii
CCGGGGTTAGCCTGGTGATGGGTATTAAAGAGGGCACGTACTGAATGGAGCACTGGGTGTTATACGCAAATAATGAATCATGGAACACTACATCAAAAACTAATGATGTAATATATGGTGATTAACATAACATAAAAAAAAGAAATATTTAGCGGTTTAAATAGGCAGCATAAAGTACTTAAGTGGATATGTTTCTGGTAGG
>NW_027988563.1:0-202 GCF_054177405.1 Leptonychotes weddellii
ATTGATACCACTTCTCTAGTGAAATAGCTTATACATTAGGAGTCATTTTAGATCCTAGGAGAATCTGGTTCAATTTGTATCTTCATTTTAAATATATTATTCTGAAAAACAAAAATTCCCTGTATCATTATGGGAGGTATTACCATGCACTTTTAAGATACTACCTTGTAAGTTATTTAAAAAAATATAGGAAAGTTTAGTA
>NW_027988564.1:0-202 GCF_054177405.1 Leptonychotes weddellii
GGGCGCCTGGGTGGCTCAGTTGGTTAAGCGACTGCCTTCGGCTCAGGTCATGATCCTGGAGTCCCGGGATCGAGTCCCGCATCGGGCTCCCTGCTCGGCAGGGAGCCTGCTTCTCCCTCTGACCCTCCCCCCTCTCATGTGCTTGCTCTCTCTCATTCTCTCTGTCTCAAATAAATAAATAAAATCTTTAAAAAAAAATAAA
>NW_027988565.1:0-202 GCF_054177405.1 Leptonychotes weddellii
TCAGAGAGGAGGCCTTTGGGAGGTGATTAAGCCATGAGGTGAAGCCTTCATGAATGGGATTAGTGCCCTTATAACGGAGGCCTGAGAGGCATCCCTCTCCTCGTCCTTCATGGGATGGCACTGTGTGAGAAAACAGCGTCTGTGAACCAGGAAGCCATTCTTTCTATATTCTGATCGTGGATTTCCCAGCTTCTAGAAATAA
>NW_027988566.1:0-202 GCF_054177405.1 Leptonychotes weddellii
ATACATTACATCATTAGTTCTAGATGAAGTGTTCCATGATTCATTGTTCGTGCACAACACCCAGTGCTCCATGCAGAACGTGCCCTCCTCAATACCCACCACCAGGCCAACCCATCCTCCCACCCCCCTCCCCTCTAGAACCCTCAGTTTGTTTTTCAGAGTCCATCGTCTCTCATGGTTCGTCCACCCCTCCGAATTCCCC
>NW_027988567.1:0-202 GCF_054177405.1 Leptonychotes weddellii
AAAGAATCATGGAACACTACATCTAAAACTAATGATGTAATGTATGGGGATTAACATAACAATAAAAAAATTTAAAAAAAGAAGTATGTGTTAAATTAAACACATTCACTCAACATTCACTTATTTCTACTAGATTTAAACCACACTTTGGGCACCTTAAGGATGCCAAAACATATAAGACATGGTTCTTGTCTTCAGGGAG
>NW_027988568.1:0-202 GCF_054177405.1 Leptonychotes weddellii
CAGGGAACACTTCATCTAGAACTAATGATGTAATGTATGGGGATTAACATAAGAATAAAAAAAAATTAAAAAAAAAATTTTCTTTCAGGAGATAGCATGATCATAAAGGCTTACATTGTTTAAATATGGTATACACAGGGCAATAAATATCCATGTTTAGCTAGATACAGAAAAGGTGCAATTGCTCAAGTTAAATATTTTC
>NW_027988569.1:0-202 GCF_054177405.1 Leptonychotes weddellii
AGCTGGATAGGGATCAAACCATTCTGAACACCTACAAACTCAACAGGAGATTGAAGAAAAGAAGAGCAACAACTCTCTCATCAGAAAAGCGACCACTTTCTGGAAGGTAGGACGTGCGGAGAAGTGAATCCGAGGCGATATTCGGGAGGATAGACGGCGGGGGAGGGGCCTCCGTCGGCCGCTTCTGGCAAGTGATAGAGCC
>NW_027988570.1:0-202 GCF_054177405.1 Leptonychotes weddellii
CATACGTGCATACACACACACAGATTTAAAAATTTTAGAATTTATAGGGTTTGTATGGGTAACTTTGAAGAATGAGAAAGTATGTATTGAAATACCCATATATGGTGTTCTAGCAAGAAGGAATAGAAGAATTTATGTCCATGCCAAAATCACAAAAAGGAAAAAAGTAAAGAAATTGATATGAAAAGGAACAATCTATAGG
>NW_027988571.1:0-202 GCF_054177405.1 Leptonychotes weddellii
ATAGGCTCACAGAGGGAGGGAGTGGGTTTTGTTTCTCAACTTTGATTTGAAATCACACAGACTTAGGGAAATGTCGCAAAAATAGTAGAAAGAACTACTATATCCCCTTCACCGGATACTCCAAACATTTTTTTTTTTTAAAGATTTTATTTATTTATTTGAGAGAGAGAGAGTGAGAGACAGAGAGCATGAGAGGGAGAAG
>NW_027988572.1:0-1048 GCF_054177405.1 Leptonychotes weddellii
GCCATGGTTAATAGCGAACAGTGGTGTTGCCGGGGGGAGCTTCCTTCAGCCGGGGTCCTGAAGTGAGGAAAACGTACTTCAGAACGCTTCAGGTGACCTGCAGTGCTCATTTGGCAGGACAGAGAAATAAATCTTTACTGTTTTAAACCACTGAAACGTTCGGATGTTTGTTACTGCGGCACAGACTAGCCTGTCCCGCCTGATATCCCTGCCTTACGGGGTCGATGAGGGGATTCAGAAGCTAATGCTCACCAAGAGCTTAGCAGAGTGCTCCTCAACATGCTACCTCCTCCTCTTCCTCCTCTGTGTTATTTCACTTTTATGCTTTGAACCAAGTCACAGCAATGTACCCAGGCCCACTATGTGTCTGGTACAGGGGGTGACAGATGTACATGCAGGTAACTGTCACCTGAAGGGCTAATGCTGCATTGCCCGTATTCGTCCAGAGCTAGGTGGGTGCAAGGGAGGGCGTAGTAAGTTTACCGGGGTTCTCAAAAGTAAAGTCTAGACTAGATTCTGGGGTGGGGAGTGTTGGTTTGACTTCTTTGGGCAGAGCAAAGGGAATGGTGGGTTCTAATAATGAGAGGAGCTGCCCTTTCTTGAGCATCTGTGACGCACCAGACACTGAATCAGGCACGTCGGCCCTACTGGCAGACTGACAATAACATCCATGGTGTGTGTGCTAGTATATGTCCATTTTACAGATTAGAAAATCAAGGCACCCCAAGTTGGGCGGAGTGTGTGCAAAGATAAAGAGGTGTGGCAACTCTTAACTGGCCTTCCGTCTAGTGCCTCTCAAAGGGCCACATGCTACAACTCCAAGGACAGCTTCTTTTTTTTTTTTTTTTAATTTTTTTTTTTTTAAAGATTTTATTTATTTATTTGAGACAGAGAGAATGAGATACAGAGAGCATGAGAGGGAGGAGGGTCAGAGGGAGAAGCAGACTCCCTGCCGAGCAGGGAGCCCGATGCGGGACTCGATCCCGGGACTCCAGGATCATGACCTGAGCCGAAGGCAGTCGCTTAACCAACTGAGCCACCCAGGCGC
>NW_027988573.1:0-202 GCF_054177405.1 Leptonychotes weddellii
CTTTTTTTTTTTTTTAAAGATTTTATTTATTTATTTGAGACAGAGAGAATGAGAGACAGAGAGCATGAGAGGGAGGAGGGTCAGAGGGAGAAGCAGACTCCCCGCCGAGCAGGGAGCCCGATGCGGGACTCGATCCCGGGACTCCAGGATCATGACCTGAGCCGAAGGCAGTCGCCTAACCAACTGAGCCACCCAGGCGCCC
>NW_027988574.1:0-202 GCF_054177405.1 Leptonychotes weddellii
CTCATGAGGTAATGTATGGTGATTAACATAACATAATAATAAAAAAAACACTATTAAAGAGAACAGATCAATGATAGTGAACGTTTGAGGTGCTAAACCCAATCTAATCTAATCTGTATGCTGAAACATGGAAGAATCCTCAGAGGGAGTGGCATGTCCAAACGAATTACAGATTGAATTAGAAGAAATGGGGAGAGGCGTA
>NW_027988575.1:0-202 GCF_054177405.1 Leptonychotes weddellii
GCATCGGGCTCCCTGCTCGGCAGGGAGTCTGCTTCTCCCTCTGACCCTCCCCCCTCTCATGTGCTTGCTCTCTCTCATTCTCTCTCTCTCAAATAAATAAATAAAATCTTTAAAAAAAAAAAAAAAAGTAACCATGATACGAAACATTGGATTAATCATCCCATTGGTTTTTTCTTTCATTTTTTTCATATATATATTTATA
>NW_027988576.1:0-202 GCF_054177405.1 Leptonychotes weddellii
ACCAGGCTCACAGAAATCCCAGACATGGAGAACTGTGACCAGGTATGTACCAAATTCCCTGGTCCGTTTTCTATAAAAGACCGACCGTAAAAGCCCTCAGGTGGGGGACCCCTCTCCAGAAACTTTCCTTTTCTGTTCTCACGGTTACTGAGTAAACTTTCATTTCACCTTTTGGTGTCCAAGAGATTCATTCATTGACTCT
>NW_027988577.1:0-202 GCF_054177405.1 Leptonychotes weddellii
CTCGGGGGGCTGATGCCGGGGACTGGGGTGCAGAGTAAACAGCAGGAGCGCCGGGAACAGTGCAGCCCCCATTCGGGGCTCCATGTTCTGAAGTCGCTGTCTTGAAATTCCTGACTATTCGACCTTGGAGTTTGTGTCTGTATGTGAAGTGCAAGGGGACCGTGGAGCGTGCACAGGGACTCGGCTCACGGGGTCCTGCCTC
>NW_027988578.1:0-202 GCF_054177405.1 Leptonychotes weddellii
ACTTCCTGTTGGCCCCTTTCCCTTTCCAGCCGTACCTCCCAATCTCCCCGCAGACTCCCTGCCCACCAAAGACCTAATGGCCCTTAATCTTATTTCAGGGTCTGTCAGCTTCCTTTAGGTATTGCCCACCTAAGACCACATGATTCTAGGAACCACATGTTTTTAAAGGGGGCTTCTAAAATATCATTCGTGCCTGTTCGGG
>NW_027988579.1:0-202 GCF_054177405.1 Leptonychotes weddellii
GCCTGGGTGGCTCAGTTGGTTAAGCGACTGCCTTCGGCTCAGGTCATGATCCCAGGGTCCTGGGATCGAGTCCCACATCGGGTTCCCGGCTCAGCGGGGAGCCTGCTTCTCCCTCTGACCCTCTCCTCTCTCATGCTGTTTCTCTCTCGCTCGCTCTCCAATAAATAAATAAATAAAATCTTTAAAAAAAAAAAAAAAAAAA
>NW_027988580.1:0-202 GCF_054177405.1 Leptonychotes weddellii
GGACTGTCTGCATTTGTCTCTGAGCAGTTCGTTGTCCTGTTCTCGCCTATGGTCTTTCCTGTTTCCTATTTCCAGCAGACTCTGAAGTCATCTGTGTTTTTTACATCCCCTCAGTAACAATACATGGACATTCACCCCCGATCTGCAGATGAAGTCACCGAATCAGAGTGCAGGGAGGGTGGCCCAAGGTTACACAACGACC
>NW_027988581.1:0-202 GCF_054177405.1 Leptonychotes weddellii
TGGGTGGCTCAGTTGGTTAAGCGACTGCCTTCGGCTCAGGTCATGATCCTGGAGTCCCGGGATCGAGTCCCGCATCGGGCTCCCTGCTGTCAGCAGGGAGTCTGCTTCTCCCTCTGACCCTCCCCCCTCTCATGTACTCGCTCTCTCTCATTCTCTCTCTCTCAAATACATAAATAAAATCTTTAAAAAAAAAAAAAAAAAA
>NW_027988582.1:0-202 GCF_054177405.1 Leptonychotes weddellii
ACTTTGGAGCCTTTGCCCTAACGTTCCAACCTCTGCCCAGAATGTGCTTCTGGTCAATTCTACATATCTACATACCTACTGGGAGTGCACCATAGAGAGCATTAGGGAAGGAGATAGAGATGAAAAAGGAAATCCCGCAATCCCTATCTTCTAAGAACATATCTAGTGCGGGAGAAAGACAAGCAAACCAAGTAAGGCCACA
>NW_027988583.1:0-1048 GCF_054177405.1 Leptonychotes weddellii
AAAAAAACCAGCATGTGATCAAATATGATCAGGCTGGTGCATAGATCAGTGCCACACACTAGGCTTTGGGCATATTTTGGTCTGTTAGAAGAAAGTGCCTCCCAAAATTTTAAAGAAAGAAAAGCTTATATATGTACAAAAACAAGGGTAAATACAATGAATGGATGAAATATGACTATAAAGATGAAAATTATAAAAGATTTTATAAAAGGAATTGATAAGATGTTGGTTGAAAAAAGAAAGAAGAGGATTTTTAAAAAAAATAAGGAGAGAATGTGATCAGGCAGGAGACTAGAACAAAGCCATACACTGGAGATTTATGGTATATTTTGGTCTGTTAGAAGAAACTGTATCCTAAAATTTTAAAGAGAGTACAACATATATATATATACCAAAAGTAAGGTTAATTACTATGCAGGGATAGAATATGACTCTAAAAATGAAAAATAAAAAAGATTTTTAAAAAGGGATTGATAAGATGTTGATTGAAAAAGGGAAAAAGAAAAATTCAAAAAAAAAATAAAAAGGAAAATTTAAAAAATTAACTTTGAAAGACTAAAGAATCATGGGGAAAAAGCCATGAATCTATGTGCAGTATTCCCCTGGTGCTGGAGTTCTGCCATTCTCATGGATCAGTAAACTTGGTCTTGGCTGGCTGTTCTTGCTGATCTTCTGGGGGAGGGGCCTGTTGCTGTGGTTCTCAAACGTCTTTGCTGGAGGTGGAATTGCCCCACCCTTGCCCGGTCGGGTCTAAGTAATCTGCTCCGGTTTGTTCTTGAGAGCTTTTGTTCCCTCCAAGCTTTCCGTACAGCTTTGGAGGATGGGAGTTAAAATGGGGGCCTCCCAATCTCTGCCCCAGAGGAGCCGAGAACTCGGGGCCCCACTCCTCAGTGAGCCCCCAGAGAAAAGCGGTCAGTCACTCCCATCTTCCTGGTCTCCAGCTGCACTCCGTGCTCTCCTGGCTTGTGACCAAGCATTTCTATCTCTGGCAACCGGCCCCGTGTGGAGTCTCCAAACCCAGCAGATCCCTGCCGTGTGCTCCCGTGCC
>NW_027988584.1:0-202 GCF_054177405.1 Leptonychotes weddellii
GATCCTGAGATCAAGAGTTGCACATTCCACTGACCAAGCCAGCCAAGGTACTCCTCTCCCATATTACTTTGGATCAACTTTACCACCTTGCCAGTTCCTCCATTAATGGGTTAAGTACATTTTTAAAAATTTTGAGTATAGTTTACACACAATGTTAAATTAGTTTCAGGTGTACAACTTAGTGATTTGACAAGTTTGTATA
>NW_027988585.1:0-202 GCF_054177405.1 Leptonychotes weddellii
ATATCGGGCGCCTGGGTGGCTCAGTTGGTTAAGCGACTGCCTTCAGCTCAGGTCATGATCCCAGGGTCCTGGGATCGAGTCCCGCATCGGGCTCCCTGCTCTGCAGGGAGCCTGCTTCTCCCTCTCCCACTCCCCCTGCTTGTGTTCCCTCTCTCGCTGTGTCTCTCTCTGTCAAATAAATAAATAAAATCTTTAAAAAAAA
>NW_027988586.1:0-202 GCF_054177405.1 Leptonychotes weddellii
AAGACATGAACAGACATTTTTCCAAAGAAGACATCCAAATGGCCAACAGACACATGAAAAAGTGCTCAACATCGCTCGGCATCAGGGAAATCCAAATCAAAACCTCAATGAGATACCACCTCACACCAGTCAGAATGGCTAAAATTAACAAGTCAGGAAATGACAGATGTTGGCGAGGATGCGGAGAAAGGGGAACCCTCCT
>NW_027988587.1:0-202 GCF_054177405.1 Leptonychotes weddellii
GGGTGCCTGGGTGGCTCAGTTGGTTAAGCGACTGCCTTCGGCTCAGGTCATGATCCCGGAGTCCTGGGATCGAGTCCCACATCGGGCTCCCGGCTCGGCGGGGAGCCTGCTTCTCCCTCTGACCCTATCCCCTCTCATGCTGTTTCTCTCTCTCTCTCTCAAATAAATAAATAAATAAATAAAATCTTTAAAAAAAAAAAAA
>NW_027988588.1:0-202 GCF_054177405.1 Leptonychotes weddellii
CCGGAAAGCCCTTGGATTCTGTGCCACGCGGCTGGGTCCTGCCCTGGGGAGGAAGGAGAATCAGACCCAGACAGTGACCACGGGGCAGGGGATGCTGGGAAGCCGGCCAGGGCGGGGTCGCAGGGGCATGCAGGAGTTCTCCGGGGTGGACGAGTGGTCAGTGCCGCACGTAGGGGACAGCAGGGCGAGGGCCTGAACGCGC
>NW_027988589.1:0-202 GCF_054177405.1 Leptonychotes weddellii
AATAAGTTTCTAATGATGTATTTTCTCTATAGGGTATTAGATTTTTGTGCTTCTGAACATCGCTACCAATTTTTTTTTATTCTTATGTTAATCCCCATACATTACATCATTAGTTCTAGATGAAGTGTTCCACGATTCATTGTTTGTGCATAACACCCAGTGCTCCATGCAGAACGTGCCCTCCTCAATACCCACCACCAGG
>NW_027988590.1:0-202 GCF_054177405.1 Leptonychotes weddellii
GCCATCGCAGCAGTTCCCTCAGGTCCCATCAAGTCGGGGGGCGTCCATGACCAGAGAGGCAGAAGAAGGGCCAGCTTAGGGAGCACTTGTCCCGGGCTTCCTGTCCTTTGTGAGTGTCCCAGGACTAGCGGGGCCCCCGGCCCCACCCTGCATGCCAGGGTTCCTCCACAGGCCCCTTGAACAGCCTGTCACCTTCCTCCCC
>NW_027988591.1:0-202 GCF_054177405.1 Leptonychotes weddellii
CCGAGGGTGCCGGCTGCATTTTATTTTGCTTTATCTTTATGATTAGATAAATCACTTTTAATGTCACGCCTTTAAAATCTGGCTTCTTCCAGATGGAAACAGATGTTTTGCTTCTTTGACGGTGCTTGTTTTAACTTGGCATTCTCTGGGAGAAGCCCAAGTGGAAACTACGGGCCATTTAATAAACTCGCTCCCCCTCCCG
>NW_027988592.1:0-202 GCF_054177405.1 Leptonychotes weddellii
ATTATGACTTATGCTGCAGATTTACAAATGGATGCAGATATAACCAAGATGTCGGAGATGGAATTCAGGCTAGCAATTGTGAAGACAATGGCTAGAATGGAGAAATCAATTAATGGCAACATAGAGTCTCTAAGGGCAGAAATAAAAGGTGAATTGGCAGAACTTAAAAATGCTATCAATGAGATCCAATCCAATCTAGATA
>NW_027988593.1:0-1048 GCF_054177405.1 Leptonychotes weddellii
AGCAACCCTCCGTTTGTTTCCTGCGATTAAGAATTCCTCATATCAGTGAGGTCATATGATACATGTCTTTCTCTGTTTGACTTATTTCACTCAACATAATACCCTCCAGTTCCATCCATGTCATTGCAAATGGCAAGATCTCATTCCTTTTGATGGCTGCATAATATTCCATTGTATATATATACCATATCTTCTTTATCCAGTCATCTGTCGATGGACATCTTGGCTCTTTCCACAGTTTGGCTATTGTGGACATTGCTGCTATAAACATCGGGGTGCACGTACTTTCTTTCCATGTTCCTGCATTTCCACACAAGGATCACATCAGTCCTGATCAAATAACACTAGCATACACCCTCAAACCTCCATGTACAAACACCTTAGGAGATCTTCTTTGCCAGAAATTTCAGGAAGATTAATAGGCTGGGCCAATAGGCTGGGCCAATTTTGGAGAGATTGGTATTGGTGGAGACATTGCATCACATTTAATTCAAGGTGATCCCATTCTAGAACTCATGGCTGGCGGGGGTAGGGGGGAGCTGCTCAGCTGAGCCAGTGACCACATGGCCTGACGGACCAGCCAGACGAGAGATATGACAAAGTGTCATAGCAGTTCTCACAGCTGTGGCTGCCGCCCCATGACATATCTGTCACTGGCATTGTCAGATGCCGTAAACCAAATGAATAAGGAGTAATTTCCTGGTACAGCCAACCTTTTCTGTGCTGGAAGGTACCATTCTTAGCAGCTTATTTCTGTGGCTGAAGATGTATTACCAAGAGTTTCTGTGAAGATGTAGATTCAAACAGGAGATCAATGGAATTTGCCTGGCTTTTTTTATTCACTGTCAGTTTTTTTTTTTAAAGATTTATTTATTAATTTGAGAGAGCGAGAATGAGAGAGAGAGAGAGAGAGAGTACATGAGTGGGGGAGGGTCAGAGGGAGAAGCAGGCTCCTTGCTGAGCAGGGAGCCCGATGCGGGACTCGATCCCAGGACTCCGGGATCATGACCTGAGCCGAAGGCAGTCGCTTAACCAACTGAGCCACCCA
>NW_027988594.1:0-202 GCF_054177405.1 Leptonychotes weddellii
TGGAAAACAGTATGAGGTTCCTCAAAAAGTTGAAAATAGAGCTACCGTATGACCCAGCAATTGCACTACTGGGTATTTACCCCAAAGATACAAATGTAGTGATCCAAAGGGGTATATGCACCCCAATGTTTATAACAGCAATGTCCACAATTGCCAAACTATGGAAAGAGCCAAGATGTCTATCAACAGATGAATGGATCAA
>NW_027988595.1:0-202 GCF_054177405.1 Leptonychotes weddellii
AGCAGGGCGCCTGGGTGGCTCAGTTGGTTAAGCAACTGCCTTCGGCTCAGGTCATGATCCTGGAGTCCCGGGATCGAGTCCCGCATCGGGCTCCCTGCTCGGCAGGGAGTCTGCTTCTCCCTCTGACCCTCCCCCCTCTCATGCTCTCTCTATCTCATTCTCTCTCAAATGAATAAATGAAATCTTTAAAAAAAAAAAAAAA
>NW_027988596.1:0-202 GCF_054177405.1 Leptonychotes weddellii
TAAAGGGCGCCTGGGTGGCTCAGTTGGTTAAGCGACTGCCTTCGGCTCAGGTCATGATCCTGGAGTCCCGGGATCGAGTCCCGCATCGGGCTCCCTGCTCGGCAGGGAGCCTGCTTCTCCCTCTGACCCTTCCCCCTGTCATGTGCTCTCTGTCTCTCTCATTCTCTCTGTCTCAAATAAATAAATAAAATCTTTAAAAAAA
>NW_027988597.1:0-202 GCF_054177405.1 Leptonychotes weddellii
AATTAGGGCGCCTGGGTGGCTCAGTTGGTTAAGCGACTGCCTTCGGCTCAGGTCATGATCCTGGAGTCCCTGGATCGAGTCCCGCATCGGGCTCCCTGCTCGGCAGGGAGCCTGCTTCTCCCTCTGACCCTCCCCCCTCTCATGTGCTCTCTCTCTCTCATTCTCTCTGTCTCAAATAAATAAATAAAATCTTTAAAAAAAA
>NW_027988598.1:0-202 GCF_054177405.1 Leptonychotes weddellii
AAGGGGGTGACTGGGTGATAGACATTGGGGAGGGTATGTGCTCTGGTAAGCGCTGTGAATTGTGCAAGGCTGTTTAATCTCAGATCTGTACCTCTGAAACAAATAATGCAATATATATTAATGAAAAAAAAAAGAAGAAGATAGCAGGAGGGGAGGAATGAAGGGGGGGAAATCGGAGGGGTAGACGAACTATGAGAGATGA
>NW_027988599.1:0-202 GCF_054177405.1 Leptonychotes weddellii
GCCTGGGTGGCTCAGTTGGTTAAGCGACTGCCTTCGGCTCAGGTCATGATCCTGGAGTCCCGGGATCGAGTCCCACATCGGGCTCCCTGCTCAGCAGGGGGTCTGCTTCTCCCTCTGCCCTCTTCCCTCTCGTGCTCTCTGTCTCTCATTCTCTCTCTCTCAAATAAATAAATAAAATCTTTAAAAATAAATAAATAAATAA
>NW_027988600.1:0-202 GCF_054177405.1 Leptonychotes weddellii
CACTCTCTGAACCCTAGCCACCCTGGGGGAAAAGATGCTTAAAGAAGCTAACTTAGAATGACAAGTCATATAGCAGGGTAACCAGTCTCATTCTTCTGTACCTACTAAAGTGGTGAAGTTAATCCACACCCAATAAACCAAATTACATGAAAAGATATGATTGTAATAAAGTATTTTGAACAATAAAAAAAAAAAAAAAGAG
>NW_027988601.1:0-202 GCF_054177405.1 Leptonychotes weddellii
ACGTCGGGCTCCCTGCTCGGCGGGGAGTCTGCTTCTCCTTCTGACTTTCCCCCCCTCATGCTCTCTCTCTCTTTCTAATAAATAAATAAATAAATCTTAAAAAAAAAAAAAAGAATATTTGTCAGGGGTGCCTGGCTGGCTCAGTTGGTAGAGCATGCAATTCTTGATATCAGGGTAATGAGTTTGAGCCCCATGCTGGTTG
>NW_027988602.1:0-202 GCF_054177405.1 Leptonychotes weddellii
GCAGGACCAATGCCAACATGGACAGATGGGTCTGAGGTGAGGACACAGAAAGGGGCTGGCTCAGCACAGGGGAGGAGGAGGACACCAGGTGGACTGAGGGTCCTGTCCAGGCCAAGGGAGCCGGCTCAAGCCCCAGGGCAGGGTCAGAGGTGTTGGCCATGAGGCCCTGGGCTGCACCAGATGAGCAGCAGATGAGTGGAGC
>NW_027988603.1:0-202 GCF_054177405.1 Leptonychotes weddellii
ATTCTTTTTTTTTTTTTTTTAAAGATTTTATTTATTTATTTGACAGAGAGAGACACAGCGAGAGAGGGAACACAAGCAGGGGGAGTGGAGGAGGGAGAAGCAGGCTTCCCGCTGAGCAGGGAGCCCGATGCGGGGCTCGATCCCAGGACCCTGGGATCATGACCTGAGCCGAAGGCAGACGCTTAACGACTGAGCCACCCAG
>NW_027988604.1:0-1047 GCF_054177405.1 Leptonychotes weddellii
ATTTCACTCAGCATAATAACCTCCAGTTCCATCCATGTTGTTGCAAATGGCAAGATATCATTCTTTTTGATGGCTGCATAATATTCCATTGTATATATATACCACCTCTTCTTTATCCATTCATCTGTCGATGGACATCTTGGCTCTTTCCACAGTTTGGCTATTGTGGACATTACTGCTATAAACATCAGGGTGCACGTACACCTTCGGATCCCTACATTTGTATCTTTGGGGTAAATACCCAGTAGTGCAATTGCTAGATCGTATGATAGCTCTATTTTCAACTTTTTGAGGAACCTCCATACTGTTTTCCAGAGTGGCTGCACCAGCTTGCATTCCCACCAATAGTGTAGGAGGGTTCCCCTTTCCCTGAATCCCCGCCAATATCTGTCATTTCCTGACTTGTTAATTTTAGCCATTCTGACTGGTGTCAGGTGATATCTCACTGAGGTTTTGATTTGGATTTCCCTGATGCCAGGCGATGTTGAGCACTTTTTCATGTGTCTGTTAGCCCTTTGGATGTCTTCTTTGGAAAAATGTCTGTTCATATCTTCTGCCCATTTCTTGATTGGATCATTTGTTATTTGGGTGTTGAGTTTGATAAGTTCTTTATAAATTTTGGATACTAGCCCTTTACTGATATGTCATTTGCAAATATCTTCTCCCATTCTGTTGGCTGTCTTTTTGTTTTGTTGACTATTTCTTTTGCTGTGTAAAAGCTTTTTATCTTGATGAGTTCCCAATAGTTCATTTTTGCCCTTGCTTCCCTTGCCTTTGGCGATGTTTCTAGGAAGAAGTTGCTGCGGCTGAGGTCGAAGAGGTTGCTGCCTGTGTTCTCCTTTAGGATGTTGATGGACTCCTGTCTCACATTGAGGTCTTTCAACCATTTGGAGTCTATTTTTGTGTGTGGTGTAAGGAAATGGTCCAGTTTCATTCTTCTGCATGTGGCTGTCCAATTTTCCCAACACCATTTGTTGAAGAGACTGTCTTTTTTCCATTGGACATTCTTTCCTGCTTTGTCAAAGATGAGTTGACCATAGAGTTGAG
>NW_027988605.1:0-202 GCF_054177405.1 Leptonychotes weddellii
TCTCCCTCTGCCTGCAGCTAGCCCTGCTTGTGCATGCGTTCTCTCTCTCTCTGTCAAATAAATAAATAAAATCTTAAAAAAAAAAAAAAAGTAGCAGTGAATGTCCAGTAAATAACAAGGAGACATTGCTAACTTTCTCTCTTGAGACTTGATTGCTTCACATTGTAAGTCTGGAAAGCAACTGAGAAGTAGACTTTAAACA
>NW_027988606.1:0-202 GCF_054177405.1 Leptonychotes weddellii
AAAGATTTCTGGGCTTCACTCTCAGAGTTTATGATTCAGTAGATCTAGGGTGGGGACCACAATTTTGCATTTCTAGCAAGACCCCAAGTGACCACTGATGTCACTGGTCTGAGGACCTCACTTTGAGAACCATAGATCTAGAACAACTTTGAGGATGGTGCTAATACTAATAAACTGTTTTTTTTTTTTTTTTTTTTTTTAA
>NW_027988607.1:0-202 GCF_054177405.1 Leptonychotes weddellii
GCAAAGATTAATATATAACAGTATTAATATATATAATATAAATATAAAATATAATATATAAACATAAAAATACAATATAAAAATATACCTCTTTTTTTGGCAAGATGGAAAGCACATAGAGGATAAATATATTATATTATATATATTATATATTATATTATAAATATATATATAATATAAATATATATAAAATATAAAACTA
>NW_027988608.1:0-202 GCF_054177405.1 Leptonychotes weddellii
ACATTTTTTTTTTTTAAAGATTTTATTTATTTATTTGACAGAGACAGAGACAGCGAGAGCAGGAACACAAGCAGGGGGAGTGGGAGAGGGAGAAGCAGGCCTCCCGCCGAGCAGGGAGCCCGATGTGGGGCTCGATCCCAGGACCCCGAGATCATGACCTGAGCCGAAGGCAGTCGCTTAACCAACTGAGCCACCCAGGCGC
>NW_027988609.1:0-202 GCF_054177405.1 Leptonychotes weddellii
AGAAGTGTCCATGGAAGCCTGATTTGAGAGGTGATTGATAAGAATAAAATCCGTGGTCAAATTTGCCTAGTGAATACAGCACATTCCTTCCCTTCTTCAAGACCTGCAGTGCACCCCAGCATGTTAAGGCTCTGAGAAGTCATGCTGCACAGACAGCCGTTTAACCTAGTTCTTCCCACACTTACCTTTTTTTTTTTTTTAG
>NW_027988610.1:0-202 GCF_054177405.1 Leptonychotes weddellii
CTATCTCAAATAAGTTTAAAAAAATGTTTTATTTATTTATTTGAGAGAGAGAGTGAGTGAGAGAAAGAGAGAGAGAGCAAAGGCATGCACAAGCTGGGGAAGAGGAGGAGGGAGGGAGAAACAGATTCCCCGCTGAGCAGGGAGCCCAATGCAGGGCTCCATCCCAGGACCCTGGTATCATGACATGAGCCAAAGGCAGACA
>NW_027988611.1:0-202 GCF_054177405.1 Leptonychotes weddellii
ATAGGGCGCCTGGGTGGCTCAGTTGGTTAAGCGACTGCCTTCGGCTCAGGTCATGATCCTGGAGTCCCTGGATCGAGTCCCGCATCGGGCTCCCTGCTCGGCAGGGAGCCTGCTTCTCCCTCTGACCCTCCCCCCTCTCATGTGCTCTCTCTCTCTCATTCTCTCTGTCTCAAATAAATAAATAAAATCTTTAAAAAAATAA
>NW_027988612.1:0-202 GCF_054177405.1 Leptonychotes weddellii
GGGCGCCTGGGTGGCTCAGTTGGTTAAGCAACTGCCTTCGGCTCAGGTCATGATCCTGGAGTCCCGGGATCGAGTCCCGCATCGGGCTCCCTGCTCGGCGGGGAGTCTGCTTCTCCCTCTGACCCTCCTCCCTCTCATGTTCTCTGTCTCCCATTCTCTCTCTCAGATAAATAAATAAAAAATCTTTAAAAAAAAAAAAAAA
>NW_027988613.1:0-202 GCF_054177405.1 Leptonychotes weddellii
CCTGATGCCGTGGTGCCTCCGTAATTGGCAGTGCTGGGCGGATCGATCAGCCTCTGTGTACGCTGGCCATGGGAAACATAATTAACAGTGTTTGGGATCTGTTAATTGCACCGGGTAGGAATTCCAAACAACCTAATTTGGAACTTCACTTCTGAGTGCATCTTTGCCTCAATGGAGCTCAGGGAGACTGAGGAGAGCCACA
>NW_027988614.1:0-202 GCF_054177405.1 Leptonychotes weddellii
AACGGTGCTTCTTTCCCTAGTACTGTTAGAATGGTAATTCACCTGGCTGTGGTGTTTTACAGTAGCAGCTCTATAAATCAGCAGAAGAGTTCGGTGAGAGGCCAAGTCTGATCCTGAGGGAGTCTGATTTTATACTCTCCTTACTAAAGTGAGAGATTCAGGTACTCCATGTGATGGGATTTGAAGGAAGGGACACAGTCGT
>NW_027988615.1:0-12212 GCF_054177405.1 Leptonychotes weddellii
CAATGGAATATTACTCAGCCATCAGAAAAGATGAATACCCAACTTTTACATCAACATGGATGGGACTGGAGGAGATTATGCTAAGTGAAATAAGTCAAGCAGAGAAAGTCAATTATCATATGGTTTCACTTATTTGTGGAACATAAGGAATAACATGGAGGACATTAAGAGAAGGAAGGGAAAAATGGGCGGGGGGAATGGGAGGGAGAGATGAACCATGAGAGACTATGGACCTGAGAAACAAACAAGGTTTTAGAGGGGAGGGGGGAGGGGGGATTGGTTAGCCCGGTGATGGGTATTAAGGAGGGCATGTACTGCATGGAGCACTGGGTGTTATACGAAAACAATGGATCGTGGATCACCACATCAAAAACCAATGATGGATTGTATGGTGACTAACATAACATAATAAAATTTTAAAAAAATAGGCAAGACAGTATTAGGAAAGGAAGCAAGAATATATATGTGGTGGAGGGGCCACTGGCACTGCAGGTTGTCCAGCCTTATGATAAAGCTATATAGGAATTAAAGAAATGTGGTAATACAATAGGAAGTGGCAAATAAGATCAATGAAACTACATAGAAATGCCAGAAAAAGACCCATATACATATGGGAACTTTTTATGTGACAGGTGACATTGTAGATTTCTACAGTGGTCTGCTGAGTTAATGGTGTGGTACAATTGGTTATTTCAATAGGACAAATAAAATGCATTACTACCTGTGAGTAAAGATGAACAGAACCTTTTCTTCTTCCCACTGAGGAAATGATCTTGTGTTAGCCTTCCAGGACCCTGTTTCTCTGAAAACCTGATAAAGGTGGACTATCAGCTGTGTTACCAGGCGCATTGGTTATGGTAAAAATGACCCCTGGACAGGGAGGATTATGACCATGACAATAATGTCTTGTTGAGAGTACAAATGGGGTGAATGTGGGAATCCCCTTGCTGTGAGCCTGAGGTTAGGTTCATGAATTATTATAAGAGATACTGGTTCCTGTGTAACTTGAGATTTCTAAGCCAGGGGGACTTAGGTACACACCCATGTGGTCTCATTGCATCACACCTGAGCTTACACTAGAATGCTGTTAGGACTCCTGATGAGGGCAAGTCCAAGGCTGTCCTGCTGACATGTTGTGACTCTTCACCTGTATCCTTTTGCAATGCTCATCTGATACCGGGTGTGGCCTACTGGATCTTGTGAATGTCCAGTAGAATACAAGATCGCTGTTGGTGGTTGAGCAGAGTGGGCAGGGTACACTTTACCCTGAAATTGAATCTAGGTGAATTAAATGCCCAAATATTAAAAACAAATGTTAAAAAATTTTGTAAAAATATTTGAGAGTTGGTATTTTTCTTACTCGCATAGGGAAGGACTTTTTAATTATTTTTTATTTTAATTATTATTTTTCTACTTCTTTTCATTTGAGTATAGTTGAGATACAATGTTACATTAGTTTCTGGTGTCCAACATAGTGATGCAGCAGCTCTGTATTTTAGGGTATGCTCACCACAAGGAAGGACTTTTTATGTTTTATATATTGCTCAAAATGGCAATTAGCTAATCCACTAGAATTTAATATATTTAGCAAACTACTACTAAAATATGTTAACTTTATATTTCAAGTAATCCTTATTCATGTTAGGTTAAAAACTTAGTAAGTTATGTTTTGACTTGTTCAGCCAAATGAATATGCTTGGTAAGAGTGCTGGGTAGTTGTTTACATCTTTCCATTAACATGCTTGTTTCTAAAACTGATTGTGTTTGGGTCCATGTTCTGAAATGATGGCTGTATGTATTCCCACAAGAGGTATTCCAGGTCTAAGAAGTTTCATGGAATAAACAAAACACACACACATGTGCGCGTGTAAACATATTAGCAAGAGGGGAAAGATTAAGAAGTTCTACACAGTCAGAATCGCCAAAAGACACTTCAGAAAAGATGAAAAGACATGGTATAGGCTATGGCTTGAAATGAGAAATAGGTATGAGATGAGGGTGGTCAGTTAGGCAGACGCCAGACCATGGAAGGCTGCCTGGACTTCGGATCTGCTGTTTCTTTTGCTCAGTAAGCTTCCCTTTCTCTTTGCTTAGCTTTTCCTTTTGTCTTTTAGGTACAGGGCAGTTACGTATCACCATACTCTGTTACTGCATTAACACCACCAGCTGTAATTTGTATGTTTGCTTGTGTATTTTCTTTCTCCTCATGAGAATATATGTGCTCTGCAAGGGCAGAACACACACCTCTCTTGTTCATTGTTTTATCCATAGCACTTAGGGCACTATCTGTGCATACTAGGTCCTCAGAAAAGAATTGTCAAATGAATGGATTAATTGAAGCAGAATTACTGAATCTTTATTTTAATGTGATTTTTTTCACCCTCTACACTCAATTTTTTTTTTTTTAATTATGCAGGACTCTGAATGCAACAGAATGGACTGAAGTCTATGGGGCAGTACAAAATCTCATGGCAGAGACAGTATTACTGTCTTAGTGCTTAGATTATATAAGAACTAAAATAAAGATAGTGCTAAGAATTTTGTATTTATAGTAAACCAAATGTGATAAGTACTCATTATAAGAGTCTTCTCTGGGCTACAGTGATAAGTTTTTTTTAATTGAAAATGAAGCTTATTTTTATCAACTTTTGGAAAATAACTTGAGTGATTCAATAAAAATTCACTTGTGTGTGCATAGTACTTTATACTCTGTTTTGACAGATTGTAAATATTTAATGGGGAGCAATACATTTCAGGTGATTTTCTAGAAGTGAAAATCACACTGACTGTGATTGTGGTTTTAATTCTATTATTGAAGACTTTATTACTCTTTTTAAGAAGCTATAGAAATCATATTTCTTTTAAACTATACATTCTTAAAATCATAGCCATAATTTTCTTTTCTTTCTTATTCCCGTAGGTTTTGGAAAATGCAGATAGCTCAGGGAAAGTAAACCGCTCTGTTCAGAATTTCCAACGCAGTAATTACGATGATCTTTTTAAAGATGCTACAGAAAGGTATAACCAATATGCTTTTTTAGTGAGCTTTCTGTCTATTCATGCTCATAGCTCTGTCAGTGGAGACAGTGAATAATGGCCCTCAAATGTTTGATTAGTTTCTCAAGAGATAACTCTTTGTAGTAAGTACAACCTGATTTGGCTGGAAATTGGATGTATTTATGATCTCATAAATATGGTATTAACACAAGAAGAAGATACTCCTAAAGAATTTAATGTCTCTGTCATCTCAAGAATTATACAGTTCCAGAGTCTTTGTAAATGTGTTGGGAGCTATGGAGAGGGCAGTATACTTGAGGTAAGGTAAAGCACAGGACACAATTAATTCTACTAGAAATTATATAGGTTTCCAAGAAAGAAAATAATGTGCTAGAAACAGTAGAACTGTTAGCATGGTGAATTCTTGGCACTATATATGAAAACATTTAAAGAACCAAGAGAAAATAAATTTCCATTAGAAAAACAAAAACAATAACATTTGTGCTTATAAAATGTTCAAATTTAGGTGTTATATGCAAAATCATATCAAAGAAGAGAACATTTTAATGAGCCATATTTCCATAGAGATTTATAAGTAATATTAGCTGTAGTCACTGGAATAGCACCACATAATAATGTGTATAGTATAAAACTTGCATATACAACTTTCAAAAGTGCATTAAGTGAACAAATAATAATTCAAAAGGCATTTTCAGATCCTATTATATGCTAATAGTATAGACCAATTATTAGATGCTAATTATATACTAAGCACTGTATACAAATGCAAAATATTACACAGTTCTTGCCCTTTAGTTTATAGTTTAACTAGGGAAACATATATGTAAAAGACAAATTTAAATACAATGTAGTAAGTATTATAGAGCCAAAGTCCAAGGATTGTGAATACAGAAGACAGAAATGCATGGGGAGAGTTTCTCACCAGCTTCTTTGAATAAAAAATATTTAGGTTGGATTTAGGATCTTAAATAAGTAGAAATCTAGCAGGGGAAAAGGGAGGGGAGAAAATGTCAAGCTTGGGGAAGAAGTTTGAACAAAGATAAGAAGTTGTGAAAATATCTTATTAATGGTGAGAAATGTTATGTGTTAAGAGCTGTAGGGTACCTGTGAATTGGAATGCCAGGAAGCTTGAGAAGATAAGAGGTAGAGCCAAAAATATAATGTGGGCCAGAGTGTGAAGGAACTTGATATACGTGAAACCAAGGAGTGCATATTTTAGTCAGTTTGTTAGAATTAAAAGGAAGTACAGATGGAATTTTTCTTGTATTAATGCATATATCTGTCTACCCGTCTAGGAAGAGGGTGGCGGGTAGCAAGGTGGATGATATCTGGCAAGAAATGGGGAACAATTAGATATTTATAGTAATCCAAAAAAAGATGAGAAGGAGAAAGAATAAGAAACTTGAAATGACTCATGGAAGCAAAAGAAAAAGGCATTTATTTTGTTAAGGTTAAAGCATAAGATGCACAAAAGAGATTAGTAGGGCTGACGATGAAAAAGTAGGAAGGGGCCAGATTGCCAGTAACTTAAACTTCTGTGAGGGACCTGGGTTTTTCCTGAAGTTGGTGGGCAGGTAGAATTAAATTTGAATTTAGGGAGAGTTTTCTCTAGACATTGGAGATTAGAACCAGAAATCACATTAGGAGGCTTCTGTTAAGTAGGGGTGCAGATGAAAGTGCAACAAGTAAACGGAATAGTGAGAAGCTGGAAAGGAACAGACAGAGTGTGGCTAGTATTTGAAAGAAAAATCTGCTAAGAGATAGAAAGTTGAAAAGGGTTTCTATTTTTAAGATCAGGGAGAATCAAGTATTCTTATGTTATGGAAGAATTTGTATATAGGGGAGATTAATTATATATATAAGAAAAGATAATTTTAGAAAAAATGTCTAGGAGACAGAAGGCACAGAGTTGAATATGGAAGGATTAATTCTGATCAGGGAGAAAGTAAGGAATAATTGAAAATGTTGATGTATCTAAGTACACATTTTAAAAAAGTAAGTTGAACGTGTTCTTGCTTTCTAGCTTACATTTTCTAGAAGGGGCTACATTTTTACAAAGGCAGAGAATTAAGATAGGGTCTACATGAGGATGGTGGTTCAGAATTAGCTGCTGTGGAAGAAAGGTAGAGGAAACTCAACAGGGACATACCAGTGTTTTCCAGATGGCTTTCTGTTGATATTGGAAACCCCAGTGACCTCAGTACTTTTTCCCCACAGCTGAGGTAAAGGAGGCTAGTTGATCCAAGATGGCTAGTTTGCAAGCCAGGCAAATGTGGGAAGAGATGGAGTTTGTGATCAGACGTTGGGACTTGGGAATGATCTCTGGAAGTGGGCCAACTCCAGGGGCTGACAACAGAAGTAGGTAGCTGAACTAAAATGGAGATGAATGTCAACTGAATAATTAATATAGATTTTCAGAGATTCTTTCATGAATGTATATATTCTTTAAAACCATGAACAAATACATAAATTTCTTTTCTAGTGAGAGTGAGAGCCTATTGGCCCCCGGTGGCTCCTTTCTAAGAGAAAAGTGGAGCAGTGAAGATGAAGAGCTTGCAGGGCCGTCCCAGACCATCCCTCCTCAGCTTCCTGGTAAGACTTCATCCTCTTTCTATTAGCACATTCTTGAAGAGGCTATATTTCAGAGGTATGAACAAAGAAATTTCTAATATGAATGCAGGAAAGAGCTAAGAGAAACTTTTTTAGATGGGGAAAGCAGGGTTTCCTAGGGTTTTTTTTAAGAATGAAGAAAATGCTCCACACCCCACCTTCGTAAGGGCAAATTTCTCCCTTTCTTTAAATATTTTAATATATCAAACATGTCAATTTAATAAAATGAGCTATTTATATTTTCTTATACTAGGAATTACAGATTTGTATAGACTAGCATATGACCTCCTTCCTCATTTTCTTAATTTCTTGCACAGTATATATTTTATAAGTAAAATAGAAAACTTTTTTTTTGATTACACATATGTTGTAAGGAAGAAAGAAAATACAAATATGTATAAAAAATTATAATACTGAAGAATATTCAAAATTATGTGTGTATATTTATATTTGTATATAGTGTAAACATAAATATAACCATGAACATATCTAGATTTATACATATACAAATTATAAAAATTATAAATATAAAAACATATAAATTTCTATATATGTAAAATTTGTGTGTGTGAGGTTGGGGAATCCCATACCTCAAAAAACCTTGGAGCTAGAGAGGATTATAGAGATCATGCATTTCAACCTTAGATCAAGTGCCAGAATCATCTTCTCTAATGACTTTTTTAAATTTGGAAAATGTCAAATCTAATTAAGGCAATCTCACACTGTGTAATTATTAAAATACAGGTCTGACCCAAAAATAGATTACAAGAAAATACTTTTTAAATACTGAAGTATAATCTACATATGGTAAAATTCATCCTTTTACCATACAGTTCTGTGAGATTAGACAAGGGTCTACCACCACCATCAAGATACAGTGCATTTCCTTCACACTTCATATTTCTAGTATGCTCTTTTGTAGTTGGTCATCCCCTCATTCCACCACCAGCACCTGGCAACCAGTAATCTGATTTTGTTTGTTCTTGTTAGTCTTGTCTTTTCCAAAGTGTCATATAAATAGAATCATAAATATGTTATCTTTTGAGTGCCACTTCTTTCACTTAGAGTAATGCTTGATATTGTTTCCAATATCAAGCATTGCTTTTGTTGGTATTTAATTTTTTTTTTCTGAATAGTATTCCATTGTATGGCTGTACCAGTTTGTTTATCCATTCAGCAGTGGAGGGACATTTGGGTGTTTCCACATTTTGACAATTATGAATAAAAGCACTACAAACATTCACATACTGGTTTTGTGTAAATCTACGTTTCCATTTCTTTAAGGTAAATATATCTAGGAGTGGGGTTTCTGAGTCATAAGTATATAACTGATAGACTGTTTTCCAAAGAGGCTGTACCTGTATGCATTTTATCTTTTTTCCTCCTACTCTTTTCTCTTTTTGTTTCAGTTTAAGGTAATTTTTAGCAACTCATCTGCAAATTTATTGACTCTTTCCTCAGCTTTGTTAGTCTACTAACAAATAAGCCCATTTGAAAACAGTCTTTAGCTCTCTTACAAAGTATGTAGGTATGTATGTAGGTATGTATGTATGTATGTATGTATGTATGTATGTATTTATTTATTTGAGAGACAGAGAGTGCACTCGCAAGCCAGCATGAGTGTGGGTTAGGGGAAGAGGGAGAGGGAGAAGCAGGCTCCTGGCTCAGCAGGGAGCCCTGTGTGGGGCTTGATCCCAGGACCCTGAGATCATGACCTGAGCTGAAGGTAGACTGAGCCACGCAGGTACCCATCCTACAAAGTTTTTTATTGAGAAAACTTCCATTTGACTTTATCTTATAATTTCCATCTCTGTTCAAATTCCCTATCTATTCATGCATTTTGTCCACCTTTTCCATAAGAGCTTAAACATATTAATCATAGTTATTTAGAATTCCCTCTCTCATGATTTTAACACATGGGTCATTTCTAAGTTTTTTTCTGTAGAATTGCCTTGGTTTTTTTTTTTTTTGTTTTTTTTTTGACAGTGATTTTGTCATTGCTGCTGCTGTTTCTTGTATGTCTTGTAAATTTTGATAGGGTGTTGATGTTGGGTGTAAAAGAGTAGAGATTGAGGTACGTAGAATTTATGCCTGGAAATATCATGCCTGTTCTTCTGCTAGGCCATTAGTGTAGGTTCTTGATTTAGTGTGTTTGGGACATGAGCTGGATTTTGGTTTTGTGTTGCTTGTCATTACCTACAGTGAACTATTGATTTAGAATTTCTCACGATTTAAATTGTGCTTAGTGTGGCAACCACAATGCTAGAGAGTTTCTCTTCACATTCCTGTTCCATCCTTGGCTTGAAGCCTTCCCTGTGTACCTGTGGTTCAGAAGGGCTCTTCCCCACCCTCATGCCCCTGCTCTAGGGGTAGCCTGGTGCTGGTTGGCCTGGACAGGAGGGCAGACTTCTTTGTGGTCATAGTCCAGTCTCTCCCTTTGGCAGGTTCTCTGTTCCTGGTTGTCAGGGGAGAGGCTTTGTTAGTGATGCCGTCTCTCCTCACTATGGCATTCAAATTCTGCTTTGTATTTTTGGCAGGTTTACTGTGGGAGAAGGTTTCCTGTTCCTTGCTTAGTGGTAGGAGACTGGTGATAGTATCGTATAGGATCCTGAGCTCAGGACCATTTTCTGCCTTTCCTCCAGGAGTAGAGTGTTTTTCTTTAGCCTTTTCTAACTGGATTGGTTCTCTACCTGTGCACAACAGGGTTTGCTGCTAGTCCTCCTTCAGTTGAAGACTTTTGTTCTCTGGGGAGGGGGCAGGTCCAAATAGGGCTTTATACATTTTCCACAGTGGCAGTAACTCTTCTCTAAGCCTGTGCCACTGAGGGAAGAATTCCTTCCATTTCCAGCTCTGTGTCCACTTTTTTTTTTCTTTTTTGTTTTATGAGCACCTATTGGAGGCCTGTTGAGTCTGCAAGGGTGTTGTAAACTCTCTAGTATCTGTGGCTTCCCAGAATTCTGTGCTCTCACACTAGGCCACATTCAGCCTTCAGCAAGATATTAAGGGTTTTTTTTAATCTGAATTCTTCTTTTCCATCTTTTGGAAATACTGTAAATTAACCCATTCCCCTGTTGACTTTTTTCCCTTTACTAATCTGCAACATGTATTCTTTACATATTTCCTATGTACTAGTGCTTTTTTTGTTGTTAGATTCCCTTGGTAAGTCAAGGTATATATTCATTTTGTATTTTAATAGATAATATCAGACTCCTTTCCAGAGGTTAGAGCAATTTATTCTTGCTCTAGCTGTTTTGAAGGGTTCAATTTCCCATATTTTTATCATCACTAGATAAGCCTTTTCCTAACTTTTGCCAATCTGATGAATGAAAAATAGCAGTTTCTTGTTACTGTAATTCACATTATCCTGATGGCTAATGAGAACGAGTATCTTATTGTTTGTTTATTAGCCTCTTTCATTTGCATATTTGTATCCTTTGCCATTTTTTTCTTATTATTTTGTAGCAACTCTTTACATTTTGGAAATCCTAACATCTTGTCTGTCTGACAAATACAAATTCTTCTCCTGCCCCATACCTAAGAAGGGAGACTTCATAACCACTGTGGTTTCTAGAATGTTTAGAAAGTTCTTTACTGGAAGAATGTACAAATACTCAAATTTCTCCCAGAATTTCCATTCCTTCCTTCCTTCATTCATTCATTTTTACTTAGATCACTAATCTGTCTGCTGTTAATTGCTAAGTATGGTAGACCTGTAGAAAATGGACTAGACAATTATACCAGCACTATTCACTAAGCCACTTTTCCCAATTAAATTTAAATATACATTTATCACATATTAAGTTCCCCAAAATGTTTGTATCCTTTTCTGTTCTCCAAACTTTTCCACTGATTGTCTTGTTTGTTCCTGTGGATATATTATTCTGTTTTGATTATAGTAGTTGTAAGTCATATCTAGAAAGGCATATCTTCCCCTTAATTTTTAAAAAATAAATGTAAAGGGGATTAAGAGGTACAGACTTCCAGTAATAAACAAGTCATGGGGATGTAATATAAAGTATGGGGAATGTAGGCAATAATATTGTAATAACTTTGGTGACAGATGGTAAATAGACTTATTATGGGGATCATCTCATAATATATAAAGATATCAAATCACTATGCTCTTGAAACTAATAGGATATTGTATATCAATTATATTTCAATCAAAAAATTTTACAGGCTATTTGGGCTATTGCTACATATGGTGTTTTAAATTATTTTGTTCATTCCCATGTAAACCCTTTTGTTTTTTGGTTTTTTTTCTTTCCCCAAATTTTTATTTAAATTCTAGTTAGTTAACGTACAGTGTAATATTAATTTCAGTTGTAGAATTTAGTGATTCATCAGTTACATATAACACCCAGCGCTCATCACAAGAAATGCTCTCCTTAATACCCATCACCTATTTAACCCATCCCTGCACCCACCTCCCCTCCAGTAACCCTCAGTTTGTTTTACATAGTTAAGAGTCTATTTCTAGGTTTGCCTCTCCTTTCCTGCCCCATGTTCTTTTGTCTTGTTTCTTAAATTCCATACGTGAGTGAAATCATATGGTATTTGTCTTTGTCTCACTGACTTATTTCTCTTAGCATCATACTCTCTAGCTCCATCCACTTCATTGCAAATGGCAAGATTTCATTCTTTTTAATATGGCCAAGTAATATTCCATTGTGTATATATATATACATCACATCTTCTTTATCCATTCCATTCATCAGTCGATATAAATTTGGGCTCTTTCCATAATTTGGCTGTTGTTGATAATGCTGCTGGAGGGGATCGCTTCTCGGCCTTTTGGCTAAGATCAAGTGTAGTATCTGTTCTTATCAGTTTAATGCTGCTGGGGTACATGTATACCCACATAAACCCTTTTGAAATTCAGATTAGAGTGGCATGACATTTATATTCATTTGGGAAATATTGGCATTTTATGATATTAAGTTTTTCCTTCTAAGTAAAGAATGAGGTGTGTCAGGAGATCAGCTATTGTGTGTGTGAACTACAAAATGGCTATTGCTTCAGGTTCACCTTCCAAAATCTCACATAAGAACCTCTCTTGTCAACCATCTTAACTGAAAACATTTGGAAAATAGAATTCTTGGAGAAGTAGTTCAGCCTAGCCATGTTGACATATTGCAAAATGACCACAGTCCATGTTTTGTCAACTTGGCACCCATACACATCTCTTTAAGCCATACCTAATCTCCAAATAAAAACATTATTATTCCATCTATGATGATACAGTTAACCTGTGGGCAACTGAAAACATGCTCTCACCCTGTCGTCAAAAGAGGATATAAAAATCTCCTTTTTGGTCTTTGAGTGATGTCTTTCTTCTTCAGCTAATTAACACTCCCCCTTAATATCCTGTAAAAGAAAACAAAAATATTTGGCTAAATTATATATTTGAATGTATATGATCTATATATCTATATGTATATATATAAATATATATATATCAAATATTTATATTGAAAAAGATTTACCTGTAACTATTACATCCTCATTTGTGTAACTGGTTGCAAGGTTGTAGCTGGTAGATGCTTTCTTCTACCCATTCCATATTCTCTTTGACCTCAGCAAGCACCTCAGTTGGTTGTGGTTCCTTGTCTGGTAGGGTGACACAAACAGACATCCCTGAAAAGTCTAAGCTAGTAACAGTCAGTCTAAATTTAATTGTTATAGTTTTCTATTGACTTTAATCACTGTAAAGGCACTCTAGAAGATCACCTGCATTCTAGACATACTCCTTCTTACCCTTACTATTTAGTAGAAACCCAATTTCGCCTTGATAATTAGAATTAGTTGTATCGAGGGGAGGAGCAAGATGGCAGAGGAGTAGGAGACCTGGATTTCGTCTGGTCCCAGGAATTCAGCTGGATAGAGATCAAACCATTCTGAACACCTATGAACTCAACGGGAGATCGAAGAAAAGAATAGCAACAACTCTCTGAACAGAAAAGCGACCACTTTCTGGAAGGTAGGACTTGCGGAGAAGTGAATCCGAGGCGATATTCGGGAGGATAGACGGCAGGGGAGGGGCCTCCATCGGCCGCTTCTGGCAAGTGATAGAGCCACGGAGCACAAAATCAGAACTTTTAGAAGTCGGCTATGCTGAGGGACGTCGCTCCAGTGGCTAAGCGGTGGTGGAACTCTCGCTGGGACAGTGTGGTCTCAGGACCTTCGGGGTCACAGAAAGACTGGGGGTGCCTGAGTGCGGCAGAGCTCCCAGGTATCGGAGCGGGGAAGCCGGCTGCAGAGACGGAGCCAAGGCGCAGGCTCTCAGCTCAGGGTTGCCATAAACTGTGATCCACGGCACAGTCGGGCCACTGCTCCTCCAGCAGGGACCCAACAAGCGGCAGATCTGGGGAGACTCCCCTTCCTCCCCTGGGAGGAGCAGCGCGGGAGCGCGCTGCAGGGATCTGCTGGGTTTGGAGACTCCACACGGGGTCGGGCGCCAGAGATAGAAACGAGCGGTCATAGGCCAGGTGAGCATGGAGTGTGGCTGGAGACCGGGGAGATGGGAGTGATTGACTGCTTTTCTCTGGGGGCACACTGAGGAGTGGGGCCCCAAGTTCTCGGCT
>NW_027988616.1:0-1047 GCF_054177405.1 Leptonychotes weddellii
TTCTTATTTCTTGAGAAAGGCTTGTATTGCTATATACTTTCCTCTTAGGACTGCCTTTGCTGCATCCCAAAGATTTTGAACACTTGTGTTTTCATTTTCATTTGTTTCCATGAGTTTTTTTTAATTCTTCTTTAATTTCCTGGTTGACCCATTTATTCTTTAGTAGGATGCTCTTTAGCCTCCATGTATTTGAGTTCTTTCCGACTTTTCTCTTGTGATTGAGTTCTAGTTTCAAAGCATTGTGGTCTGAAAATAGGCAGGGGATGATCCTAGTCTTTTGGTACCAGTTGAGACCTGATTTGATCTATTCTGGAGAATGTTCCATGGGCACTAGAAAAGAATGTGTATTCTGTAACTTTGGGATGGAATGTTCTGAATATATCTGTGAAGTCCATTTGTTCTAGTGTGTCATTTAAAGTCTTTATTTCTTTGTTGATCTTTTGCTTAGTGCCTAATGAAATGGACAGATCCATTTCATTAAGGGGGGTATTAAAGTCCCCCACTATTATTGTATTGTTGTTGATGTGTTTCTTTGCTTTTATTATTAATTGGCTTATATAACTGGCTGCTCCCATGTTAGGCGCATAGATATTTACAATTGTTAGATCTTCTTGTTGGATAGACACTTTATGTAGGATATAGTGTCCTTCCTCATCTCTTATTATAGTTTTTGGTTTAAAATCTAATTTGTCTGTTATAAAGATTGCCACGTCAGCTTTGTTTTGGTGTCCATTAGCATGGAAATGGTTTTCCACCCCCTCACTTTCAATCTGGGGTGTCTCTGGGTCTTAAATGAGTCTCTTGCAGACAGCATATCGATGGGTCTTGTTTTTCATCCAATCTGATACCCTGTGTCTTTTGATTGGGGCATTTAGCCCATTTACATTCAGGGTAACTACTGAAAGATATTAATTTAGTGCCATTGTACTGCCTGTAAGGTGATTGTTACTGTATATTGTCTGTGTTCCTTTCTGGTCTCTGTTATGTTTAGGCTCTCTCTTTGCTTTGAGGACCCCTTTCAATATTTCTTGTAGGGCTGGTTTCGTG
>NW_027988617.1:0-202 GCF_054177405.1 Leptonychotes weddellii
GCGGCCATTTCTTACTGAAGGATGTCTGGGTCCTTCTGGAGGGAAATGCTATTTAGCGTCCTCAGTGAGGGCAGCACATATGCTCATTGCTACTGGCTTTATTGTTCCCAGCCACCGCCAGCAGATCCAACTAAAACATATGAATTGTTTTTTAAAGATTTTATTTATTTATTTGACAGAGAGACACAGCGAGAGAGGGAAC
>NW_027988618.1:0-202 GCF_054177405.1 Leptonychotes weddellii
CTTCGCTGGGACGCGCTGCGCAGCACCTGCCCCCAGGGGGCGCTGCCATCCCGCTCCGCCCTCCGTCTACACTGGCGGAGCCCGGGGCGGAGCAGCGCGCTCGGCCTGACCAACGATCCTCTCCTTACCGCGCGAGACGGCCTTACATAAGCAGCGTCTGGCGCCTTGGAAAGGAGCTGGATCGGCAGCAGACGCTGGCCCC
>NW_027988619.1:0-202 GCF_054177405.1 Leptonychotes weddellii
ACACTAAAACACAACTCTTCAAATTTAAGGAAAACTTCATGATAATTCAACATACATATTCAGTTGGCTGAAGGGGAGAGAATAGATTGCCAAGGGCTTTAAGTAAACTCTCAGCTGACAGAAGGTGAGCAAGGATTATTCCCCAAGAGAATTCACTAAAAGCAAGACTGAATTTGAGGATGTGGTCTTTTTTTTTTTTGTA
>NW_027988620.1:0-202 GCF_054177405.1 Leptonychotes weddellii
ACAATGGACTCTGAAAAACAAACTGAGGGTTCTAGAGGGGAGGGGGGTGGGAGGATGGGTTAGCCTGGTGGTGGGTATTGAGGAGGGCACATTCTGCATGGAGCACTGGGTGTTATGCACAAACAATGAATCATGGAACACTTCATCTAGAACTAATGATGTAATGTATGGGGATTAACATAAGAATAAAAAAATAAATAAA
>NW_027988621.1:0-202 GCF_054177405.1 Leptonychotes weddellii
CGAGGCTGTTCCAGCAGACGGTGGGGGGGCCTCCGGGTGCATCAGACCTGGCAGCGTGAAGTCAGCGGGCTTTCTCCATGCACCCCGTCGTCATGGTCTTGTTGAGAGCATCTAGAGGATGCTGATTGCCCGACTCTGCCCCCACTTGGCTCTCTCCCCCAAACCCGGTGCTGGGAGAAAAGGGAAAGAATCTGGCAAACGC
>NW_027988622.1:0-202 GCF_054177405.1 Leptonychotes weddellii
GAGATAACCACAGCTGACATTGTGGTATTTTCCAACGTAAGAATTCTCCCACATGGTTGAACCTTCTTCGTAGCATTGTTTCTTTTTTTTTTTTTTATTCTTATGTTAATCCCCATACATTACATCATTAGTTCTAGATGAAGTGTTCCATGATTCATTGTTTGTGCATAACACCCAGTGCTCCATGCAGAACGTGCCCGCC
>NW_027988623.1:0-202 GCF_054177405.1 Leptonychotes weddellii
GAAAGAGAGAGTCCAAGCAGACTCCCCACTGAGCAGATAGCCTGACATGGGGCTCAATCCCAAGACCCTGAGATCATGACCAGAGCCAAAATCAAGAGTCAGACACTAAACCTACTGAGCCACCCAAGCACCCAGTACCATACTGCCTTGATGACTACAACTTTGTAATATAGTTTGAAATACAGAATTGTGATGCCTCTAA
>NW_027988624.1:0-202 GCF_054177405.1 Leptonychotes weddellii
AGCCAAGATGTCCATCGACAGATGACTGGATAAAGAAGATGTGGTATATATATACAATGGAATATTATGCAGCCATCAAAAGGAATGAGATCTTGCCATTTGCAACGACGTGGATGGAACTGGAGGGTATTATGTTGAGTGAAATAAGTCAAACAGAGAAAGACATGTATCATATGATCTCATTGATATGAGGAATTCTTAA
>NW_027988625.1:0-202 GCF_054177405.1 Leptonychotes weddellii
ACCGGATTCTACCCCAAGCTTTTCAACCACATATCATTGAGCGCTTCTGTTGAGCACAACCCCAAAACCTGTCACTATCGAACCACGCGAGGAGGAACCCGGCAGGAAATTGAGACTCTTCTGAAATGTTAGGAAAGAGAGGGGACAGGTGCAGTCGGGGGCGGAGGGGCAGGAGTGTTGAGAAAATCAAAGGGCCTTTTTC
>NW_027988626.1:0-202 GCF_054177405.1 Leptonychotes weddellii
GATGGACTCTGAAAAACAAACTGAGGGTTCTAGAGGGGAGGGGGGTGGGAGGATGGGTTAGCCTGGTGGTGGGTATTGAGGAGGGCACATTCTGCATGGAGCACTGGGTGTTATGCACAAACAATGAATCATGGAACACTTCATCTAAAACTAATGATGTAATGTATGGGGATTAACATAAGAATAAAAAAAAAGAAAAAAA
>NW_027988627.1:0-1047 GCF_054177405.1 Leptonychotes weddellii
AGATTTTATTTATTCATTTATTTGAGAGAGTGAGAGAGAGAGAGAGAGAGAGCACACGAGAGGGGGGAGGGTCAGAGGGAGAAGCAGACTCCCTGCCGAGCAGGGAGCCCGATGCGGGACTAGATCCCGGGACTCCAGGATCATGACCTGAGCCGAAGGCAGTCGCTTAACCAACTGAGCCACCCAGGCGCCCCTCAATTTTGTTAATTCTTTCAAAGAACCAGCTCCTAGTTTTGTTGATCTGTTATACTGTTCTTTTGGTTTCTATTTCATTGATTTCTGCTCTGATCTTCATTATTTCTCTTCTCCTGCTGGGTTTAGGCTTTATTTGCTGTTCTTTCTCCAGCTCCTTTAGGTGTAGGGTTAGGTTGTGTACCTGAGACCTTTCTTGTTTCTTGAGAAAGGCTTGTTTTGCTATATACTTGCCTCTTATGACTGCCTTTGGTGCATCCCAAAGATTTTGAACAGTTGTGTTTTCATTTCCTTTGGTTTCCATGAATTTTTTTAATTCTTCTTTAATTTCCTGGTTGACCCATTCATTCTTCAGTAGGATGCTCTTTAGCCTCCATGTGTTTGAGTTCTTTCTGACTTTCCTCTTGTGACTGAGTTCTAGTTTCAAAGCATTGTGGTCTGAAAATGGGCAGGGAATGATCCCAGTCTTTTGGTACCAGTTGAGACCTGATTTATGACCTAGGATGTGATCTATTCTGGAGAATGTTCCATGGGCACTAGAAAAGAATGTGTATTCCACTGCTTTGGTATGGTATGTTCTGAATATATCTGTGAAGTCCATTTGGTCCAGTGTGTCATTTAAAGTCTTTATTTCCTTGTTGATCTTTTGCTTAGATGATCTGTCCATTTCAGTGAGGGGGGTGTTAAAGTCCCCCACTATTATTGTATTGTTGTCGATGTGTTTCTTTGCTTTTGTTATTAATTGCCTTATATAATTGGCTGCTCCCATGTTAGGGGCATAGATATTTACAATTGTTAGATCTTCTTGTTGGATAGATCCTTTAAGTAGGATATAGTGTCCTTCCTCATCTCTTA
>NW_027988628.1:0-202 GCF_054177405.1 Leptonychotes weddellii
CGCCTGGGTGGCTCAGTCGTTAAGCGTCTGCCTTCGGCTCAGGTCATGATCCCAGGGTCCTGGGATCGAGCCCCGCATCGGGCTCCCTGCTCGGCAGGAAGTCCGCTTCTCCCTCTCCCACTCCCCCTGCTTGTGTTCCCTCTCTCGCTGTGTCTCTCTCTGTCAAATAAATAAATAAAATCTTTAAAAAAAAAAAAAAAAA
>NW_027988629.1:0-202 GCF_054177405.1 Leptonychotes weddellii
AAAAAAAACAAGTCATCAGTTACGTGGAATCCTCAATAAGATTAACAGCTGACTTCTCATGAGCAATCACAGAGGCCACAAAGAAAAAGACTCTTGATCAAGAATCCCATATCTAGCAAAACTAGCTTTAAAAATGAAGGAGAGGGCGCCTGGGTGGCTCAGTTGGTTAAGCGACTGCCTTCGGCTCAGGTCATGATCCCAG
>NW_027988630.1:0-202 GCF_054177405.1 Leptonychotes weddellii
CTGTAGTACATACATTTAGAAAAAAAATACATACACGTGTATATATGTATGTGTGTGTGTGTGTGTATGGAAGGGTATATGCTGACATAAACTAGCTCCAGGTTTCAGCCATAACCATCCCTCTGTGCTCTGTGCTCTAGATCTGGAATAACCCATTCATCAGCTGGGATCCAGAAGAATGTGGTGCCATCAGTAAACTTAC
>NW_027988631.1:0-202 GCF_054177405.1 Leptonychotes weddellii
GGTCTCCATGTGTAGTGCTGAAGTCCTGTCTAGTGTTCTTGAGAGCAAGAAGACTGTAGTTTCTTCTCACAGAGAAGAAACGTGTTACATAAGCTTCTTTCATGCATGAGTTATAGTGATGTTGACTGTGAGTTCAATGTTAATAAATCAACAGTATACATTCAAGAAATAAATGGAAACAACTTTTAATGATTTTTTTAAA
>NW_027988632.1:0-202 GCF_054177405.1 Leptonychotes weddellii
GGGCGCCTGGGTGGCTCAGTTGGTTAAGCGACTGCCTTCGGCTCAGGTCATGATCCCGGAGTCCCTGGATCGAGTCCCGCATCGGGCTCCCTGCTCGGCAGGGAGTCTGCTTCTCCCTCTGACCCTCCCCCCTCTCATGTGCTCTCTCTCATTCTCTCTCTCACAAATAAATAAATAAAATCTTTAAAAAAAAAAAAAAAAA
>NW_027988633.1:0-202 GCF_054177405.1 Leptonychotes weddellii
TGGGGGGCGCCTGGGTGGCTCAGTTGGTTAAGCGACTGCCTTCGGCTCAGGTCATGATCCTGGAGTCCCGGGATCGAGTCCCGCATCGGGCTCCCTGCTCGGCAGGGAGTCTGCTTCTCCCTCTGACCCTCCTCCCTCTCATGCTCTCTGTCTCTCATTCTTTCTCTCGCAAATAAATAAATAAAATCTTTAAAAAAAAAAA
>NW_027988634.1:0-202 GCF_054177405.1 Leptonychotes weddellii
GCGGGAGAGACCAGTTCTGGGCGGTACCAGAGGAGTGTGTGTGTGTGTTGTGTGTGTGTATTATGAGCTGGTTGGGTGTGATGTGTCAGTGGCCTTTTATTTTAGAATGACCAGGAATGGGGTACATAAGCCCTTACTCCCTTTTCTGTTTCAAAGATGTATTTTATTCCCTAAGGGTTTTAATCACAAAAGGGACCACGAA
>NW_027988635.1:0-202 GCF_054177405.1 Leptonychotes weddellii
AGTAAATTCTGCTTGGACCCTCAGTCCCTACTAAGCCCTTCCTCTCCCAACCTAACATTAAACGAAGACAGTAAAATTATCTATTGACTCAGCTGTTTCCAAACATTTCCTTCCCCTATCCTCAACTCTTTTTTTAAAGATTTTATTTATTTATTTATTTATTTATTTATTTATTTATTTGAGAGAGAGAAACAGCATGAGA
>NW_027988636.1:0-202 GCF_054177405.1 Leptonychotes weddellii
GCGGGGAAGAGAACATCTCCCTCATCTATATTTCAGGATTATATAAGGTTAAAATAGTAATTGTTAAACAACTATATGGATTATGAGATTCCGCATCAACTTATGAAAAAAGGACATATTTTATGTAATTTCCTACTAGTACGCTAAAGGCTTAAGACTTACGTTCCTGGCAATTCCTTACTTAAGGAATTCTGTCCAAAGA
>NW_027988637.1:0-202 GCF_054177405.1 Leptonychotes weddellii
GGCGCCTGGGTGGCTCAGTCATTAAGTGTCTGCCTTCGGCTGGGGTCATGATCCCAGGGTCCTGGGATCGAGCCCCGCGTCGGGCTCCCTGCTGGGCGGGAAGCCTGCTTCTCCCTCTCCCACTCCCCCTGCTTGTGTTCCCTCTCTCACTGTGTCTCTCTCTGTCAAATAAATAAATAAAATCTTTAAAAAAAAAAAAAAA
>NW_027988638.1:0-1047 GCF_054177405.1 Leptonychotes weddellii
TTTGGTCTAAATATCAAAGTTTATTGAAATAAAATATAATCTATAATAAAAAATACTGAGGGTGTTATCACTGGTTACAGTTTTAAGTACATTAACAAAAAAATCCAACATTTTAATCCAAGAATGACACTATCCTTGTGGTACAGTAACAAACATGAAATTAAATGTTGAATAATACTGAATAATTGTCAGAAATATTTTATACTTTCCCATCTATGTTCAATATGCATTTTTTAGGAATATCCTCCAAAAGTGAAACTTTTAAAACTTGTTTAAGACATAGTTTTTAGAATTAAATAGTTTTAACATAATTAGCATTTAAAACAAGTAACTTTCTTTCATAGAAATTCAGTTCAATTCTAAGTTGGGTAGATGCTTTTAGGTGTCATTTGAAAAATGTATTTCAACGCTGTTTTGTATCAGTCTCTACAGTTGCTATTATTCTCACATTGCAATTAAAACTGGTCATAAAGCAAAATGAATGAGTTAGAAGTAGAAAGGGCGTTAAGAGAGCAAAGAAAAGGAGGAGGATAGAACAAGCACTCATACCCTGTATATTTAAACTCTTTAAGAACTCTATTTCAACTGGCCACTCTTGGCCTAACCCAAGAGATCTATGATATGTCATAGCAACTTCCTGACCCAAGTAGTTGGACATTAAAGTGGAGGAAGAAAATTTGTTTCTTCTTACTACATTTCAAGATCACTTGCTCTGTAGTCATGATACTACTTCACTTGCTATTCCCCCCAAAATTGGCCACATCCAATTATTCTGCACAATTCAAGGAAAAAGACTCACATGCACTAACTTTAGGAAATGACTTTCAGGTACCTCTAAAGTGTCACAAGTGAAGATTATCCCTTTTGCTGACTGTTGTGTAGCTATCATACATCAGTCTTCTATCATATTGTCCTACTTGTGATGTGTGGGCCTGTGAAAACAGTGGTTGTCATTTTACTAAGGAAAATTGCTTTTTAACAAAAACCATTTTTCAAATTCCCATCTTTAAAAATCTGTAGAGCTGTGATATCCTATGTACTCTGGGG
>NW_027988639.1:0-202 GCF_054177405.1 Leptonychotes weddellii
TCTGAAAAACAAACTGAGGGTTCTAGAGGGGAGGGGGGTGGGAGGATGGGTTGGCCTGGTGGTGGGTATTGAGGAGGGCACGTTCTGCATGGAGCACTGGGTGTTGTGCACGAACAATGAATCATGGAACACTTCATCTAGAACTAATGATGTAATGTATGGGGATTAACATAAGAATAAAAAAAAAATTAAAAAAAAATAA
>NW_027988640.1:0-202 GCF_054177405.1 Leptonychotes weddellii
CATTTGACAAAATACAGCATTCTTTCCTGATTAAAACTCTTCAGAGTGTAGGGATAGAGGGAACATTCCTCAAGTGCATAAAATCCATCTATGAAAAACCCACATATGAAGAGTCTTTTTGCAGACTTTTCTCTTTTACCTTTTTACAGTCAAACCAACACATAACTGATCATCAAAATATATTTATTGTATTGCTGGGAAA
>NW_027988641.1:0-202 GCF_054177405.1 Leptonychotes weddellii
AAGCAGACTCCCCGCCGAGCAGGGAGCCCGATGCGGGACTCGATCCCGGGACTCCAGGATCATGACCTGAGCCGAAGGCAGTCGCTTAACCGACTGAGCCACCCAGGCACCCCCTTTTCTTTCCTTTTAAACATGACAAAATTGGGCGCCTGGGTGGCTCAGTCGGTTAAGCGACTGCCTTCGGCTCAGGTCATGATCCTGG
>NW_027988642.1:0-202 GCF_054177405.1 Leptonychotes weddellii
ATAACCACATTCTTTCTTGAGAATAGGTTTGGATGGAGATGAGTCATTGAGTGTGGACTGCAGGAGAGGACTGAGAAATATTTTGAAAGTGGATCTAAGGTAATTTGTGAAATTTACACTTTTGCCTAGGGCAGAGCTTGGACCAGACACTTTTGTGAATTTCTGTTGCTGAGCCAGAAACAGAAAGGTTCAGATTAAAAGG
>NW_027988643.1:0-202 GCF_054177405.1 Leptonychotes weddellii
CCTGGGTGGCTCAGATGGTTAAGCGTCTGCCTTCAGCTCAGGTCATGATCCCAGGGTCCTGGGATCGAGCCCCACATCGGGCTCCTGGCTCAGCCGGGAGTCTGCTTCTCCCTCTCCCTCTGCCTCTCCCACTGCTCATGCTCTCTCTCTCTCTCTGTATCTCTGTGTCTCAAATGAATAAATAAAATCTTTAAAAAAAAAA
>NW_027988644.1:0-202 GCF_054177405.1 Leptonychotes weddellii
GGCGCCTGGGTGGCTCAGTTGGTTAAGCGACTGCCTTCGGCTCAGGTCATGATCCTGGAGTCCCGGGATCGAGTCCCGCATCGGGCTCCCTGCTCGGCAGGGAGCCTGCTTCTCCCTCTGACCCTCCCCCCTCTCATGTGCTCTCTGTCTCTCTCATTCTCTCTGTCTCAAATAAATAAATAAAATCTTTAAAAAAAAAGAA
>NW_027988645.1:0-202 GCF_054177405.1 Leptonychotes weddellii
GGGCGCCTGGGTGGCTCAGTTGGTTAAGCGACTGCCTTCAGCTCAGGTCATGATCCCAGGGTCCTGGGATCGAGTCCCGCATCGGGCTCCCCGCTCTGCGGGGAGCCTGCTTCTCCCTCTCCCACTCCCCCTGCTTGTGTTCCCTCTCTCGCTGTGTCTCTCTGTCAAATAAATAAATAAAAAATCTTTAAAAAAAAAAAAA
>NW_027988646.1:0-202 GCF_054177405.1 Leptonychotes weddellii
ATGAAAGAGGGCACGTTCTGCATGGAGCACTGGGTGTTATGCACAAACAATGAATCATGGAACACTACATCAAAAACGAATGATGTAATGTATGGTGATTAACATAATAAAATAAAATAAAATAAAGAAAAGCGATTTGACCTTTTAGGCTCTGTAGTCTTACTAAGAAAAAGACGTGTTTGTTTAATATCTGAACTAGCTC
>NW_027988647.1:0-202 GCF_054177405.1 Leptonychotes weddellii
CCTGCTACCTTCTTCTTCTTCTTTTTTTTTTCTTAACATATATTGCATTATTTGTTTCAGAGGTACAGATCTGAGATTCAACAGTCTTGCACAATTCACAGCGCTTACCAGAGCACATACCCTCCCCAGTGTCTATCACCCAGTCACCCCATCCCTCCCACCCCACCCCCCACTCCAACAACACTCAGTTTGTTTCCTGTGA
>NW_027988648.1:0-1047 GCF_054177405.1 Leptonychotes weddellii
GGGATAGAGGTGGAAGCTGGTGTTGAAGCAGCGGGAGAGCAAAATGCATGCTCTTCCATTAACTTTGTAGCCCATGCTAAGGAATGTGGCTATTGTTCTAAATGCACTGGAAAGTCATTACAGGGTTTTAAGTAGATGTGATAAGAGATGTGTCAGATTTGGGGGAGGCAGGGAGGAGGGGAGTGTAACACATTCGTAGGCTTGGCATTTGATTATTGAGATTCACATCTCAGCCTTCCCTAAAGTTTCTTATAATTCTCTCTTTTGGCTCTCCTGAACCTTTCAAATTTGAGGAACATAGAGTGTGCTCTGATGATAACAAAACATTCAATTTTAATGGATTATTTAAGATATAACTATATAATGTATGTACTTGTGTGTACATACATTGTGTGTATAAAATTGGTAAGATACCTGCCTTAATTTGGCTTCCTTAAAACACTGATTTCTTCACCTTATAAAATTATGAGATAAAAAATATGGATAGTACTGAATGCTAGGTCTGGCACATAGGAAGCAACTCAATAAATACCAGCTATTATGAATTAGTTGTGACAAAATTATAAATGCAATGCCTGAGATCACAGAAAGGGGCCTGGTAAATGCTGAAAAGAAATCCAGTAAGTCATCATCTTCAGGCCACACATTAGACAAAATGACGAGGTGTTTAGCAAGGTGTTTAAAGGCAAAATCTAGCTGGTCTGTGTGGTTTGTTTGGCCAGCACCAGCCTTTTTTGTTTACCTTGGTTGCTTAATTTGAAGAACTTTAGCCAGGGCATATAAACTGTAGTTATATTGAGATGTGAATCTCAATAATCAAATGCCAAGCCTACGAATGTGTTACACTTCCCTCCTCCCTGCCTCCCCCAAATCTGACACATCTCTTATCACATCTACTTAAAACCCTGTAATGACTTTCCAGTGCATTTAGAACAATAGCCACATTCCTTAGCATGGGCTACAAAGTTAATGGAAGAGCATGCATTTTGCTCTCCCGCTGCTTCAACACCAGCTTCCACCTCTATCCCAATGGGAGGAAACCACTGG
>NW_027988649.1:0-202 GCF_054177405.1 Leptonychotes weddellii
GACAGCCAGTAATAATTCTTTACTTTGCTATGAAGTTCATGGATGGGGAGATTTCAACTGGACTTGTACTTGCAGTGATCATTTGAAAGGCACAGTACTATGTGCAGCGATGATGAGCAGCAAGAGGAATATCCTGTTCTATACCAAAATGTTTAGCAGCCACAGCCGGATCCATAGCCACAGCGGGAGCCATAGCCACAGC
>NW_027988650.1:0-202 GCF_054177405.1 Leptonychotes weddellii
AAGACAGTCTCTTCAACAAATGGTGTTGGGAAAATTGGATAGCCACATGCAGAAGAATGAAACTGGACCATTTCCTTACACCACACACAAAAATAGACTCCAAATGGTTGAAAGACCTCAATGTGAGACAGGAGTCCATCAAAATCCTAAAGGAGAACACAGGCAGCAACCTCTTTGACCTCAGCCGAAGCAACTTCTTCCT
>NW_027988651.1:0-202 GCF_054177405.1 Leptonychotes weddellii
ATTGGGCGCCTGGGTGGCTCAGTTGGTTAAGCGACTGCCTTCGGCTCAGGTCATGATCCTGGAGTCCCGGGATCGAGTCCCGCATCGGGCTCCCTGCTCGGCGGGGAGTCTGCTTCTCCCTCTCCCACTCCCCGTTTGTGTTCCCTCTCTTGCTGTGTCTTTCTCTGTCAAATAAATAAATAAAATCTTTAAAAAAAAAAAA
>NW_027988652.1:0-202 GCF_054177405.1 Leptonychotes weddellii
ATAAAAAAAAAACCTAGCACAGTGCCAGAGACTTACTGAGGGTTAATAGTGTTAGCACCATTCTTCTCTCTGTTCACTGGGGAATGAGGATTAACCCCTGTGTGTGTATAAAGTGCTAGGACAGTACCTGACACATGGCAAGAGCTCAATAAATGTAGCTGCAATTCTCATCATTTTGATGATTGTTTCCATTTCCCTAGAA
>NW_027988653.1:0-202 GCF_054177405.1 Leptonychotes weddellii
TATATGTATTTATATGTTTTTTCTTGCCCCAGCTAAATAAGCTCCTGGAAGGTTGGTTTTTGTTGATTCACACTTGGTATTTATAGATGTTGAATAATGAGGTAATAAAGATCTAACCCACCTGTAAAAAGATTTCCTTCATCCATTACCACATTCACTTCAATCTTCCCCTCATCTGTAAGAGAAGACAGAATTTTATGCA
>NW_027988654.1:0-202 GCF_054177405.1 Leptonychotes weddellii
AATTGTTTGACTTACAACCCCCGCTTTCTCAGTTTCAGTAGGAGTTTCAATTTTTCAGATTATTAAACTTTTTTTTTATTTTATTATTTTTTTTATTCTTATGTTAATCCCCATACATTACATCATTAGTTTTAGATGTAGTGTTCCATGATTCATTGTTTGTGCATAACACCCAGTGCTCCATGCAGAATGTGCCCTCCTC
>NW_027988655.1:0-202 GCF_054177405.1 Leptonychotes weddellii
AAAAATTTTTACAAAAAGCATGTATTTAGTATCAGTATAGTTACTGAATTACCACTAATGTTAATGAAGTACATACCTTGCAATGCAATTTCCCTTGTAAATGTTTGAAAATTCATTGTCTTTAGAAAATTGAAGTCTCTGGGTATTACTGAAATATGGTTTGAAAGTACTCTGACTCACACACACATACATAAACACACAC
>NW_027988656.1:0-202 GCF_054177405.1 Leptonychotes weddellii
TGAGGATTTTTTTTTTTTAAAGATTTTTTATTTATTTATTTGAGAGAGAGAGAGAAAAAAAGCACGAGCAGGGGTGGGGGTGCAGAGAGAGAGGGAGAAGCAGACGCCCCACTGAGCACAGAGCCCGACACTGGGCTCGATCCCAGGACCCTGAGATCATGACCTGAGCCGAAGGTAGACACTTAACCAACGGAACCACCCA
>NW_027988657.1:0-202 GCF_054177405.1 Leptonychotes weddellii
GAGGAAGAGATCCAATTGCGGTTTTCATTTTTTTTCCTTCTTCTCTCAGCTTTATTGATGTACGTTTAATATATAAACGCTTCATGTATTTGTTGTATATATTGTGGTGAGTTTGGACACACACATACACCGGGACACTGTCACCACAATCCAGGTAATAGACACAACTGTCACCTCCACCAAAGTGCTTGTTTCCCTGCCC
>NW_027988658.1:0-202 GCF_054177405.1 Leptonychotes weddellii
AGTGTCTATCACCCAGTCACCCCATCCCTCCCACCCCACCCCCCACTCCAGCAACCCTCAGTTTGTTTCCTGCGATTAAGAATTCCTCATATCAGTGAGGTCATATGATACATGTCTTTCTCTGTTTGACTTATTTCGCTCAACTCCTTTTTATAATGTCATCTGGCAAGCAGAAAAGATCAATTTATTTAGTGAGATGTTC
>NW_027988659.1:0-1047 GCF_054177405.1 Leptonychotes weddellii
GAACTCATCCAGCAATTCAGTAATGTGGCAGGATACAAAATCAATGCACAGAAATCAGTTGCTTTCTTATACACTAACAACGCAACTGTAGAAAGAGAAATTAAAGAAACGATTCCATTTACAATAGCACCAAAAACCATAAGATACCTCGGAATAAACCTAACCAAAGAGGTAAAGGATCTATACTCTAGGAACTACAGAACACTCATGAAAGATATTGAAGAAGACACAAAAAGATGGAAAAACATTCCATGCTCATGGATCAGAAGAATAAACATTGTTAAAATGTCTATGCTACCCAGAGCAATCTATACCTTCAGTGCCATCCCGATCAAAATTCCAATGACATTTTTCAAAGTGCTGGAACAAACAATCCTAAAATTTGTATGGAATCAGAAAAGACCCCAAATCGCCACTCAAATGTTGCAAAAGAAAAACAAAGCTTGGTATTGGCCGCTTTCAAGCTATATTACAAAGCTGTGATCACCAAGACAGCATGGTACTGGCACAAAAACATAGAGACCAATGGAACAGAATAGAGAACCCAGATATGGACCCTCAACTCTGTGGTCAAATAATCTTCGACAAAGCAGGAAAAAACATGCAGTGGAAAAAAGACAGTCTCTTCAATAAATGATGCTGTGAAAATTGGACAGCCACATGCAGAAGGATGAAACTCAACTATTCTCTAACACCATACACAAAGATAAACTCAAAATGGATGAAAGACCTCAATGTGAGACAGGAATCCATCAAAATCCTAGAGGAGAACATAGGCAGTAACCTCTTTGACATCTCCCACAGCAACTTCTTTCAAGATACATCTCCAAAAACTAGTGAAACAAAAGCAAAAATGAACTTTTGGGACTTCATCAAGATAAAAAGCTTCTGCACAGCAAAGGAAACAGTCAACAAAACAAAGAGGCAACCCACAGAATGGGAGAAGATATTTGCAAATGACACTACAGATAAGGGCTGGTATCCAAAATCTATAAAGAACTCAAACTCAACACCCAAAAAACAAATAATCAAGTCAAAAAGTGGGCA
>NW_027988660.1:0-202 GCF_054177405.1 Leptonychotes weddellii
GATGGACTCTGAAAAACAAACTGAGGGTTCTAGAGGGGAGGGGGGTGGGAGGATGGGTTAGCCTGGTGATGGGTATTGAGGAGGGCACATTCTGCATGGAGCACTGGGTGTTATGCACAAACAATGAATCATGGAACACTACATCTAAAACTAATGATGTAATGTATGGGGATTAACATAAGAATAAAAAAATTAAAAAAAA
>NW_027988661.1:0-202 GCF_054177405.1 Leptonychotes weddellii
GCGAAGATTAATATATAACAGTATTAATATATATAATATAAATATAAAATATAATATATAAACATAAAAATACAATATAAAAATATACCTCTTTTTTTGGCAAGATGGAAAGCACATAGAGGATAAATATATTATATTATATATATTATATATTATATTATAAATATATATATAATATAAATATATATAAAATATAAAAATA
>NW_027988662.1:0-202 GCF_054177405.1 Leptonychotes weddellii
ACACAAATAAGCAAAGGCAAAAAAAAAAAAAGTGAGAGAGAGACAAGCCAAGAAACAGACTCTTTTTTTTTTTATTCTTATGTTAATCCCCATACATTACATCATTAGTTCTAGATGAAGTGTTCCATGATTCATTGTTCGTGCACAACACCCAGTGCTCCATGCAGAACGTGCCCTCCTCAATACCCACCACCAGGCCCGC
>NW_027988663.1:0-202 GCF_054177405.1 Leptonychotes weddellii
CTCCCGTCAGACACACGTCATACTGGTAGCTGTGCGACAGGGTCCCCGCGCCGCTGACGTCCACCAGGTGGCCCGCAAAGGGGCCCTCGGGCACCGAGCAGCCGCCCCCCGACGCCGCCCGGCTCCTCCTGCCCAGCCGCACCGCCACGAAGCCCAGCACCGACAACAGGAAGAGCGACGACACCGACGCCAAGGCCACCAC
>NW_027988664.1:0-202 GCF_054177405.1 Leptonychotes weddellii
ACCAAAAAAAAAAAGTTTAAAACTAATATATGAATTCAATAAAGTTGAAGGACACAAAATCCATATACAAAAATCAGTTGTGTTTCTACACACGAGTAATGAACTAGCAGAAAGAGAAATTGAGAAAATAATCCCATTTACAATTACATCAAAAAGAATAAAATACCTAGGAATAAATTTAACCAAGGAGGTGAGAGACTAG
>NW_027988665.1:0-202 GCF_054177405.1 Leptonychotes weddellii
CCAAAAAAAAAAAAGTTTAAAACTAATATATGAATTCAATAAAGTTGAAGGACACAAAATCCATATACAAAAATCAGTTGTGTTTCTACACACGAGTAATGAACTAGCAGAAAGAGAAATTGAGAAAATAATCCCATTTACAATTACATCAAAAAGAATAAAATACCTAGGAATAAATTTAACCAAGGAGGTGAGAGACTAG
>NW_027988666.1:0-202 GCF_054177405.1 Leptonychotes weddellii
GGGCGCCTGGGTGGCTCAGTTGGTTAAGCGACTGCCTTCGGCTCAGGTCATGATCCTGGAGTCCCGGGATCGAGTCCCGCATCAGGCTCCCTGCTCAGCAGGGAGTCTGCTTCTCCCTCTGACCCTCCTCCCTCTCATGCTCTCTGTCTCTCATTCTCTCTCTCTCAAATAAATAAATAAAATCTTTAAAAAAAAAAAAAAA
>NW_027988667.1:0-202 GCF_054177405.1 Leptonychotes weddellii
TATACAATGGAATATTACTCAGCCATCAGAAAGGATGAATACCCAACTTTTACATCAACATGGATGGGACTGGAGGAGATTATGCTAAGTGAAATAAGTCAAGCAGAGAAAGTCAATTATCATATGGTTTCACTTATTTGTGGAACATAAGGAATAGCATGGAGGACATTAGGAGAAGGAAGGGAAAAATGAAGGGGGGAAA
>NW_027988668.1:0-1047 GCF_054177405.1 Leptonychotes weddellii
TAACACCCAGTGCTCCATGCAGAATGTGCCCTCCTCAATACCCACCACCAGGCTAACCCATCCTCCCACCCCCCTCCCCTCTAGAACCCTGTTTGTTTTTCAGAGTCCATCGTCTCTCATGGTTCGTCTACCCCTCCGATTTCCCCCGCTTCATTCTTCCCCTCCCGCTACCTTCTTCTTCTTTTTTTTTTCTTAACATTATATTCTTTTTTTAAAAAAAAGATTTTATTTATTTATTTGACAGAGAGAGATATAACGAGAGCAGGAATACAAGCAGGGGGAGTGGGAGAGGGAGAAGCAAGCTTCCCGCCAAGCAGGGAGCCTGAGGTGGGGCTCGATCCCAGGACCCTGGGATCATGACCTGAGCCAAAGGCAGACGCTTAATGACTGAGCCACCCAGGCACCCCTCATAATATATTCTTAAAATTGTTTGTATTTCCCTGGTCATGATCTCTCCTCTTTCATCCATGATTTTATTTATTTATTTATTTGGGTCCTTTCTCTTTCCTTTTTGATATGTCTGGCTAGTGGTTTATTGATCTTTTTAATTCTTTCAAAGTACCAGCTTCTAGTTTCATTCATCTGTTCTTTTGGTTTCTTTTCATTGATTTCTGCTCTATTCTTTATCATTTCTCTTCTCCTGCTTGGTTTAGGCTTTATTTGCTGTTCTTTCTCCAGCTCCTTTAGGTATAAGGTTAGCTTGTGTATTTGAGACTTTTCTAATTTTTAAAGAAAGGCTTGTATTACTATGTGCTTCTCTCTTTTTAAAAATTTTTTATTAACATATAATGTATTATTTGTTTCAGGGGTACAGGTCTATGATTCATCAGTCTTACACAGTTCACAGCACTCACCATAGTACATACCCTCCCCAAAGTCCATCACCCAACCACTCCATCCCTCCCACCCCCCTCCACTCCAGCAACCCTCAATTTGTTTCCTGAGATTAAGAGTCTCTTATAGTTTGTTTCCCTCTCTGGTTTCATCTTGTTTCATTTTTCCCTCCCTTCCCCTATGATCCTCTGTCCTGTTTCTCGAATTCCTCAT
>NW_027988669.1:0-202 GCF_054177405.1 Leptonychotes weddellii
GACCTCCGGCAGCCTGATGCCTCCCACTCTTGTAGGCGACGTGATGAGCACGGGACAGACCATGTATGCGTGTGTGTGCATTTAAAGATATATAGATATAAAACTGTCCTCTTCAACTCCACATCACTGAGTGACATTGCATATCTGGGATTATACTAATAATGGACCGTGTAAGCCTGTAGCCATTCATGAATAATAAAAA
>NW_027988670.1:0-202 GCF_054177405.1 Leptonychotes weddellii
GCTTTTTTTTTTTTTTAATAGAGACTTTCCATGATTTCTCCTCAATAGCAGGTACAGGGTGTATTTCTGGTGAATCGAAAAATAGGTGTGAACTAGAGCCAGGGGACAGGGTCTATTTTTTTTCCAATACTTAAGCAACTAATTGGTCTATTTCTTTGGAAGGAAAATGAATAAGGAAATAAGCCTTCTCAACAGAATTAAA
>NW_027988671.1:0-202 GCF_054177405.1 Leptonychotes weddellii
GGTGCCTGGGTGGCTCAGTTGGTTAAGCGACTGCCTTCGGCTCAGGTCATGATCCTGGAGTCCCAGGATCGAGTCCCGCATCGGGCTCCCTGCTCGGCAGGGAGTCTGCTTCTCCCTCTGACCCTCCTCCCTCTCATGCTCTCTGTCTCTCATTCTCTCTCTCTCAAATAAATAAATAAAATCTTAAAAAAAAAAAAAAAAA
>NW_027988672.1:0-202 GCF_054177405.1 Leptonychotes weddellii
AGCGAGACCACCTTGCACAGGGGTGTGCCAAAGATCCAGCCCTTTGCCTTGGAGGCAGCCCAGAGAGGCAAGGTCAGGGCGAAGAGCAGGTCGGCTATGGCCAGGTTCAGCAGGTAGACGTCAGTGACAGACTGGCTGATCCGACTATATAAGACAACCACTATCACTAGGGAGTTTCCCAGCAGATTCAGCATGAAGATCA
>NW_027988673.1:0-202 GCF_054177405.1 Leptonychotes weddellii
AGATTAGTAGTGACCTTTAGGGAATTGTGCAGAAATATCTTTACTAAAATAAAAAGTATGCCTTTATTGTCAATGTTGGGTTTGTAAAACAAAGATAATTCTCTCCAAAGTGGAAAATTTGTATCATATTCTGAAACATGGAATAACTTTGTTTAATGGTTCAGCTATAAACCATTCAACATAGGGGTCCATGATATGAAGG
>NW_027988674.1:0-202 GCF_054177405.1 Leptonychotes weddellii
GCGCCTGGGTGGCTCAGTTGGTTAAGCGACTGCCTTCGGCTCAGGTCATGATCCTGGAGTCCCGGAATCGAGTCCCGCATCGGGCTCCCTGCTCGGCAGGGAGCCTGCTTCTGCCTCTGACCCTCCCCCCTCTCATGTGCTCTCTCTCTCTCATTCTCTCTGTCTCAAATAAATAAATAAAATCTTTAAAAAAAAAAAAAAA
>NW_027988675.1:0-202 GCF_054177405.1 Leptonychotes weddellii
CACGTAAATGATTTTTGAGAATTACTTTGATCCATTAAGACAGATGAATTAGGAAAGTTTCAGGTCTGCTTTCTTACCCAAATGCATCAGATTTTGTATTAATTTATGAAACAGTGATACACTTAAGCCTTTTTTGTTTGTTTATTTAGTTTTATTTATTTTTTTGTATAAGACAATAATTTATTTTTTGTATAAGATGATG
>NW_027988676.1:0-202 GCF_054177405.1 Leptonychotes weddellii
CTTGCTTCATCTCGACACTTGGCAGCCTCTAGCACCTTGGCACAGACTGGGTCTGAGAAAAAAACGTTTGTGGAATGACTAATAGAAATAGCCCAGGCTCACCGAGCACAGATACCAGGCCAAGCTCTTGATGTGGCTTATCCCCTTTTACCCTTAGAGGGATCCTAGGAGGTGGGCGCTGCCACCAGCTGCCATTTGCAGA
>NW_027988677.1:0-202 GCF_054177405.1 Leptonychotes weddellii
CTGGGTGGCTCAGTTGGTTAAGCGACTGCCTTCGGCTCAGGTCATGATCCTGGAGTCCCTGGATCGAGTCCTGCATCGGGCTCCCTGCTCGGCAGGGAGCCTGCTTCTCCCTCTGACCCTCCCCCCTCTCATGTGCTCTCTGTCTCTCTCATTCTCTCTGTCTCAAATAAATAAATAAAATCTTTAAAAAAAAAAAAAAAGA
>NW_027988678.1:0-202 GCF_054177405.1 Leptonychotes weddellii
CTGTTTCAATAACCAGTATATTTGAACGTAGGTTTTGCTAACACAATAAGCCAATTAGTGAGGCTAATTTTCTGTCAAAGAATGTTTCCCTGACCTTATTTTAAAGCTATGTTATCATTGTGAGATTTGAATCATGGACAAGTTATGATAATTGAATGATATAGTCCATCAAGTAAATAATTTTTTCATTAAACAGTGAGCA
>NW_027988679.1:0-1047 GCF_054177405.1 Leptonychotes weddellii
AGGTCGTTTGCAAAGAACAGATAAGGCAACTGAAAATTGAGAACTCTGGGATCAGAGGCTTTGCAACTGAAAGGTAAGAGCACACAAGACACCTTTTCCTGGTGAAGGGAGCAGTGAAGCACGGTTGTGGGGTTCAGTGAGGGACTGGCACACTTCTCTGATAATCCGCTGCGTTTACAGTTGCCATCTGAGGTTCCTTGTCACATGGGTGGCGGCTCATCTGCCTCTATCCTGGATGTTCTCAAGGGAAAAGATTCAGGGGTTGGGCACATGTCTGTGTGGTAAAGAAAGGAACTTGTTACTGTGCCCCTTCCCTTAGTCGAGAACACTGGAGACTTGTTTTTGCAGTGTGTCCTCTGATGGAGCCTGACGTGAGTGCTGTTTCTTGGGCCCTTTTTTCCCCGGTTTCCTTTCCCTTATAATTTGGCCACTATTATTTCATCTGTGTTTGTGATGTGTAAGTTGGAACAAATGTTTCCCTTTCCAGTAGCTAATAATTCTTTGTCTTCTGTTTTATATGTTCCTTCCTTCTCAAATAGATCTTCCATTCTTTTACTGTTTGTGAAAGTTCAAAATGAAGTAAATCCAATATTTAGATATGAAGGTATGAAAGAAGTTATCCTATCAAAGATGTTCTCATCTGTTTTGTCATCAAGGCCAAACTATATCTTTTTTTTTTAATTTTATTATGTTATGTTAGTCACCATATAATACATCATTAGTTTTTGATGTAGTGATCCACGATCCATTGTTTTCATATAACACCCAGTGCTCCATGCAGTACGTGCCCTCCTTAATACCCACCACTGGGCTAACCAATCCCCCCTCCCCCCTCCCCTCTAAAACCCTGTTTGTTTCTCAGGTCCATTGTCTCTGATGGTTCATCTCTCCCTCCAATTCCCCCTGCCCATTTTTCCCTTCCTTCTCTTAATGTCCTCCATGTTATTCCTTATGTTCCACAAATAAGTGAAACCATATGATAATTGACTTTCTCTGCTTGACTTATTTCACTTAGCATAATCTCCTCCAGTCCCATCCATGTTGATG
>NW_027988680.1:0-202 GCF_054177405.1 Leptonychotes weddellii
ACCGTCTTTAAGTAGGGGTAAGTTATTCTAAAAGAAATAAGTCTTAGATAGTTTCCTTTCAAGTCAAGTGTCTTGATGTTTAAATAAACTTCTTATTTAAAAAAAAAAAATGAGGTCATGTGCCTTCTATGCTTGCCAGCCCTTGAATGACCTCCCATTGTACTTAGAATACATCCAAATTCCTCAAATGCCACCCACAAGA
>NW_027988681.1:0-202 GCF_054177405.1 Leptonychotes weddellii
CTCACATTATGGTCGGTTCTGTGGGACCTTTCTCAATGATCAGCAATTGGCAGTTCCGAATCGCAGACAAGAGTTGAAAGGGACACTTGTGCAATTTATTTTCCACACTTCTGTAATGTTTGGACTTTAGACCACAAGCAGGCATAATTCTCTCTTTTTTAAAGATTTTATTTATTTATTCATGAGAGACAGAGAGAGAGAG
>NW_027988682.1:0-202 GCF_054177405.1 Leptonychotes weddellii
GGCGCCTGGGTGGCTCAGTTGGTTAAGCGACTGCCTTCGGCTCAGGTCATGATCCTGGAGTCCCTGGATCGAGTCCCGCATCGGGCTCCCTGCTCGGCAGGGAGCCTGCTTCTCCCTCTGACCCTCCCCCCTCTCATGTGCTCTCTCTCTCTCATTCTCTCTCTCTCAAATAAATAAATAAAATCTTTAAAAAAAAAAAAAA
>NW_027988683.1:0-202 GCF_054177405.1 Leptonychotes weddellii
GCGCCTGGGTGGCTCAGTTGGTTAAGCGACTGCCTTCGGCTCAGGTCATGATCCTGGAGTCCCTGGATCGAGTCCCGCATCGGGCTCCCTGCTCGGCAGGGAGCCTGCTTCTGCCTCTGACCCTCCCCCCTCTCATGTGCTCTCTCTCTCTCATTCTCTCTGTCTCAAATAAATAAATTTAAAAAAATCTTTAAAAAAAAAA
>NW_027988684.1:0-202 GCF_054177405.1 Leptonychotes weddellii
GCATTTTTATTTGCTGATGTTTTTATCAGTACACTAAAACTAAATTTTGGAGACACTGGATATCATTAGTTTGGATACCATTAGTTTATTATAAAAGAGAGACATGAAAATTATTTACATGATGAAAGATTTCACAACTTCACTGGAATGGGCAGCTTCACTTCATGCCATTTTAATAATGATTTCAGTCCACATACTTTCC
>NW_027988685.1:0-202 GCF_054177405.1 Leptonychotes weddellii
AAGAAAAAAAAAAAGAAGAAGAAGAAGGTAGCGGGAGGGGAAGAATGAAGCGGGGGAAATCGGAGGGGTGGACGAACCATGAGAGACGATGGACTCTGAAAAACAAACTGAGGGTTCTAGAGGGGAGGGGGGTGGGAGGATGGGTTGGCCTGGTGGTGGGTATTGAGGAGGGCACGTTCTGCATGGAGCACTGGGTGTTATG
>NW_027988686.1:0-202 GCF_054177405.1 Leptonychotes weddellii
TACGTGCACCCCGATGTTTATAGCAGCAATGTCCACAATAGCCAAACTGTGGAAAGAGCCAAGATGTCCATCGACAGATGAATGGATAAAGAAGATGTGGTATATATATACAATGGAATATTATGCAGCCATCAAAAGGAATGAGATCTTGCCATTTGCAACGACGTGGATGGAACTGGAGGGTATTATGTTGAGTGAAATA
>NW_027988687.1:0-202 GCF_054177405.1 Leptonychotes weddellii
AAACAAAAAACTAAAGCCCAAGAAACTGAATGGATTTTCCTATATTATGTAGATGTTTTAGCTGGTACCCAAATATAAACTCCTGAAGCAAAGTCATAGCTACCATGAAGCAGACAAACGCTCAGTGGAGTTCCACTGAATGGGTAAGTGAATAACACTGACCCTGAATCTTCCCAGGACAGCCACTTATCTGCCAGACATC
>NW_027988688.1:0-202 GCF_054177405.1 Leptonychotes weddellii
GAACAATTTCAGGACATTTTTATCACCCCCCATAAGAAACCCTCTACCTGTCACTCCTGATTCCTTCTTTCCCTCAGCCTTATAAACCCACTAATTTTTTTCTTATATGCTCCTCAAATTCATTTCCCCCAAAGCTCTCTCCTTTTCCTGGTGCTCTAATTCTCTAAGTTTCAGCATATTTTATTTCCCTGCTTTAATTTCC
>NW_027988689.1:0-202 GCF_054177405.1 Leptonychotes weddellii
TTAAAAAACCTTCCTTTCAACTTCCTTCAAAAGCTACTGACTTATTTTCCTTTTGTTTTCAGACTTCTTGAAATAGTAGTCTGAACTTGTAACTGTACTTGCTAAACTTTTATTCTTACACTACATCTCATCATAGTTAGGCTATTACTTTGTACCATTTTACAGACTTATTTTGCTAAAGTCGTTGATTCCTTCACGCCAA
>NW_027988690.1:0-1047 GCF_054177405.1 Leptonychotes weddellii
GGGGACGTTTTGTGGCCTTCACCTTAGGGTTGAGTCCAGGTCGGCCTGAGATGCGGATGCACGCCGGGAACCGAGAACACGCACACAGCACCATCCACATTTCCGAAGCGACAGTGCATGCAGGAAAGACGCCGGCTTGCAGTTTCCACGGAGCCAAGAGCCACCCTGCACGCTCCACAGCACCCGTCCCCGCTCTCCCCTGGACCCCGTCCACAGACCCAAGCCACTCCTGTCCCGAGACTCTCCCTGCTCGAATCCTCGTTGAGGATTGCTGGAGCTTCTCACGCCGGGTTCCTCGCCGCTCAGCTGTTCTACTCGATCTGCACGAAGCCTCCTCCCGCTTTGCTTCCAGACAACACCATCTGGATTTGGGGTCTGTGCTGAGTCCCCTGCATCCTGCCCCTTCCGCTCACCCCACAGCAGACACCTAGGTTCCCTGAAAGCCCCTCGGCCGGATGCTTTGGCCACCAAATCTCACGTCCTTCCAGGCACAGCTCCGAGGTCACTTCCTCCTGGAAGCCGTGAGCAGAGCCTCCACCCAGGGATTCCCATCAAGCCTCTCAGATCCTGGGCGCGGCATGGGAGTGAAGCAGACCCATGTCACTTTGCTCCTTAAACGTGTGAGCTCCGAATCTGCTTATCTGGATTCCCCCGTTCCTGGTGAGCCCGGCGCCCACACGAGGAGCCTGCTTCCTTCTTGAGCTTCCTGTTGTGAAACGTAAACCGACCACTGGTGTCTACCCTGCGTCAAGTGACGCTCCTGGCGCTGTTTTTCCAAAGGCATTTGCTCACTTCGTGTCTCTGTGTCACATTTTGGTATTTCTCGCAGTATTTCCAGCTTTTTCGTTATTATTACACTGATCACCATGATCTGTGATTACGACAGGTGATGCGCTCAGATGGTGGTGAGCTTTTCACCAAAAGTATTTTTTCATCAAGGTGTGTGCGTTGTTTTTTTAGACATGAGGCTGTTGCACACTTAGCGGACCACAGTACAGAGTAAACGTCGCTTTTACGTGCACTGAGGAGCCCCAAAGCTTATCTGAC
>NW_027988691.1:0-202 GCF_054177405.1 Leptonychotes weddellii
GATTCCTGGGATCGAGTCCCGCATCCGGCTCTTTGCTCAGTGCGGAGCCTGCTTCTCCCTCTCCCTCTGCCTGCCGCTCCCCCTGCTTGTACTCTCTGTCTGTGTCAAATAAATAAATAAAATCTTTAAAAAAATAAATAAATAAAATAAAAAGAACTGCTAAGTTGTGGTAACTTGCTTTGCAGTTGAAGAAAAGCAGCGC
>NW_027988692.1:0-202 GCF_054177405.1 Leptonychotes weddellii
ACGCTAAAACACAACTCTTCAAATTTAAGGAAAACTTCATGATAATTCAACATACATATTCAGTTGGCTGAAGGGGAGAGAATAGATTGCCAAGGGCTTTAAGTAAACTCTCAGCTGACAGAAGGTGAGCAAGGATTATTCCCCAAGAGAATTCACTAAAAGCAAGACTGAATTTGAGGATGTGGTCTTTTTTTTTTTTTTG
>NW_027988693.1:0-202 GCF_054177405.1 Leptonychotes weddellii
AAACTACTTACTGATACTCTCAACAATTCTTTCTCTACTTGTTCCAGTTTATTCTGTTTAGATGCAGCAGAATAAAGAGCAGTGGCATAGCGACCTTCGATACCATATACCTGAACAGGTGGCTTTAAAAAAAGGATGGGGTAGGGGAGGAAGAGAAAAGGAAAATCACTTAAGACAAGATCATACTGCCAATAGGAGGATT
>NW_027988694.1:0-202 GCF_054177405.1 Leptonychotes weddellii
CCAGCTTGCATTCCCACCAACAGTGTAGGAGGGTTCCCCTTTCTCCGCATCCCCGCCAACATCTGTCGTTTCCTGACTTGTTAATTTTAGCCATTCTGACTGGTGTGAGGTGGTATCTCATTGAGGTTTTGATTTGGATTTCCCTGATGCTGAGCGATATTGAGCACTTTTTCATGTGTCTGTTGGCCATTTGGATGTCTTC
>NW_027988695.1:0-202 GCF_054177405.1 Leptonychotes weddellii
CATTATATGTTAAGAAAAAAAAAAGAAGAAGAAGGTAGCAGGAGGGGAAGAATGAAGCGGGGGAAATCGGAGGGGTAGATGAACCATGAGAGACTGTGGACTCTGAAAAACAAACTGAGGGTTCTAGAGGGGAGGTGGGTGGGGGGATGGGTTAGCCTGGTGATGGGTATTAAGGAGGGCACGTTCTGCATGGAGCACTGGG
>NW_027988696.1:0-202 GCF_054177405.1 Leptonychotes weddellii
CTCTTTTTTTTTTTTTTTATTGTTCAAAATACTTTATTACAATCATATCTTTTCATGTAATTTGGTTTATTGGGTGTGGATTAACTTCACCACTTTAGTAGGTACAGAAGAATGAGACTGGTTACCCTGCTATATGACTTGTCATTCTAAGTTAGCTTCTTTAAGCATCTTTTCCCCCAGGGTGGCTAGGGTTCAGAGAAAG
>NW_027988697.1:0-202 GCF_054177405.1 Leptonychotes weddellii
AGCGCACATTCTGCATGGAGCACTGGGTGTTATGCACAAACAATGAATCATGGAACACTTCATCTAAAACTAATGATGTAATGTATGGGGATTAACATAAGAATAAAAAAAAAAAAAGAAAAGAAACTTGACCTCTCAGTTTTCCACCCGTAAAATGGGGACGGCAGGACCTACCTTGTGGAGCGGCTGAGAGGAAATGTAT
>NW_027988698.1:0-202 GCF_054177405.1 Leptonychotes weddellii
AAGAAGAAGAAGAAGAAGGTAGCGGGAGGGGAAGAATGAAGCGGGGGAAATCGGAGGGGTAGACGAACCATGAGAGACGATGGACTCTGAAAAACAAACTGAGGGTTCTAGAGGGGAGGGGGGTGGGAGGATGGGTTAGCCTGGTGGTGGGTATTGAGGAGGGCACATTCTGCATGGAGCACTGGGTGTTATGCACAAACAA
>NW_027988699.1:0-202 GCF_054177405.1 Leptonychotes weddellii
AGCCCTCACCCACAGATCAAATACGGGGGCAATGTGCCCAAGAACTACTACCTGCGCAACCAGGTGAGGATGAATTATGAGCACACGGTGACCGTGGCCCGAGGCTCCTTCATGCAGCTGGAGAACGAAATCCTGTTCCCGGGCTGTGTGCTCAGGTAGGCGGCCACGGCAGCCCTGGGCACAGCCGGGAGGGGCCCGGAGC
>NW_027988700.1:0-202 GCF_054177405.1 Leptonychotes weddellii
CAAAGAATCACATATACCCTCTCCCCTGCACACAGTTTCCCCTATTATTATGATCTTGCATTAGTGTGGTATATTTGTTACAATTAATGAACAAATATTGTTAATTAAAACTCATACTGACATTAAGTGCCCCTCTTTGGGTTCTACAGTTCTGTGGGCTTTGACAAATTTAAAACACATATTCACCATTACAGTATCACGC
>NW_027988701.1:0-1047 GCF_054177405.1 Leptonychotes weddellii
GAAATCGGAGGGGTGGACGAGCCATGAGAGACGATGGACTCTGAAAAACAAAGTGAGGGTTCTAGAGGGGAGGGGGGTGGGAGGATGGGTTGGCCTGGTGGTGGGTACTGAGGAAGGCACGTTCTGCATGGAGCACTGGGTGTTGTGCACGAGCAATGAATCATGGAACACTTCATCTAGAACTAATGATGTAACGTATGGGGATTAACATAAGAAGAAAAAAAAAAATTCAAAAAAAAAAAAATAAAAGATAAGCAATGAAAAAGGTGATAAACGCCAAAATGCCAGAGGTGACACACACACGACCTGGCTGGTGGATGGCCGCTGTCACCAAACACCCACAGGCTTACACAGAGGGCAAACTCCCATATTTAGAGGAAGGATCCAGAGGTCGGCATGCTGTCATACCAGGCAGCTCACCCGAAACGGGACTCAGAAATCCCGAGAGGAGAGGATGGGCAAAAACTGGCGGCTCATACGGTTCAGATTGCCAAAAAAAAGACAAAGGAAAGGAAACCCACCCGGACCCTTCTGCAGAAGAGATGGGAGGAGCACAGACCCTCTCAGGCGCTCTCACTCACTGTAAAACTACAATTATTACAACCGTTTCGTACGGAAGCGTGAATAAATAGATCAGTGTGGCTGGAATAGAAAGTCCATTAGTAGAACCAAGCACACGTGGAAGTTAGTGCAGAACAAAGGTGGAATTTCACACCGTTCAAGGAAACACGGTGACCTGCGTCGCGTACCCACACGGGGCTGCCGTCAGAAAGAACATCACAGCACAGCCTTCTCCCCACACAAATGCAAACTCCGGCACGATAGACGTTTACATTTTAAACCCAAACTGAGAAAATACTCCAAGAAAACCCTGAGTGCTTTTTTTAAAAATCTTAGGGTATGGAAGGACTCTCTAAGTATGACACTTAGCCATAAGACTGGTGAATTATACTCAACAAACACAAAAAAATGATCTCCACAGGGTAAACTGTTATGAGTACAGTCAAAAGGCAATGCAAAATAGGAGAATAGGAAATATTTGCCCAA
>NW_027988702.1:0-202 GCF_054177405.1 Leptonychotes weddellii
CTTTCAGGCTCCCTTTCCATCCTAAGGGTTTTGCAGGTGCCGTGGGCTTCCTGAGTTGTGGTTAGGGTCTTGCAGTTCCCGTGAGCATGCTGATGCCTCTCCTGCCTCCCTCAGGCCCTCCTCACTGGGCAGCAAAACACAAACCATTCAGCATCCTTCCTGCAAGACCATCCAAAGGCTTCCCATCAACAGGACAGGACGA
>NW_027988703.1:0-202 GCF_054177405.1 Leptonychotes weddellii
CTGGAATATTTGTTAACTGAATAGTGCCTATAGACCATATTAGATTTTTGGGGATACACAATGCCAACCAATTAATTTTCAAGCAAAAATTTTAATAGTTACATTTTCAAGATCATTCATTGTATATTTGAATCACAGCTTAACAACTTCTACCAGGTTTTAAAGACATCTGCTTCCCTTTATTTTATTTTTTTTTATTTTA
>NW_027988704.1:0-202 GCF_054177405.1 Leptonychotes weddellii
GGGGCGCCTGGGTGGCTCAGTCGTTAAGCGTCTGCCTTCGGCTCAGGTCATGATCCCAGGGTCCTGGGATCGAGCCCCGCATCAGGCTCCCTGCTCTGCAGGAAACCTGCTTCTCCCTCTTCTACTCCCCCTGCTTGTGTTCCCTCTCTCACTGTGTCTCTCTCTGTCAAATAAATAAATAAAATCTTTAAAAAAAAAAAAA
>NW_027988705.1:0-202 GCF_054177405.1 Leptonychotes weddellii
CTGGGGAGGGTATGTGCTCTGGTAAGCGCTGTGAATTGTGCAAGACTGTTGAATCTCAGATCTGTACCTCTGAAACAAATAATGCAATATATGTTAAGAAAAAAAAAAGAAGAAGAAGAAGGTAGCGGGAGGGGAAGAATGAAGCGGGGGAAATCGGAGGGGTGGACGAACCATGAGAGACGATGGACTCTGAAAAACAAAC
>NW_027988706.1:0-202 GCF_054177405.1 Leptonychotes weddellii
AGGAGTTTCTGCGCCTGGGCGAGGACCTGCGGAAGGGCCTCCTGCAGGTCTGGGGCGCTCGCAGCCAGCAGCTCTGCGAAGGAGCACGTCCCCTTGCGGCTGAGCACCTTGCAGCTGAGATAGAAGGCGTGGGGGCAGGTCTGTGCGAGGTTGTCCTGTGTCCAGTCCAGCATGCACTTCTTGGCCAGAGTGGTCTTCCTGA
>NW_027988707.1:0-202 GCF_054177405.1 Leptonychotes weddellii
GGGCGCCTGGGTGGCTCAGTTGGTTAAGCGACTGCCTTCGGCTCAGGTCATGATCCTGGAGTCCCTGGATCGAGTCCCGCATCGGGCTCCCTGCTCGGCAGGGAGCCTGCTTCTGCCTCTGACCCTCCCCCCTCTCATGTGCTCTCTCTCTCTCATCCTCTCTGTCTCAAATAAATAAATAAAAAAATCTTTAAAAAAAAAA
>NW_027988708.1:0-202 GCF_054177405.1 Leptonychotes weddellii
CTCAGTTTGTTTTTCAAAGTCCATCGTCTCTCCCTCTGATTCCCCCCCTTCATTCTTCTCCTCCTATCTTTTTTTTTCTTAATATATATTACATTATTTGTTTCAGAGGTACACATCTGTGATTCAACAGTCTTGCACAATTCACAGCGCTCACCATAGCACATACCCTCCCCAGTGTCTATCACCCAGTCACCCCCTTCCC
>NW_027988709.1:0-202 GCF_054177405.1 Leptonychotes weddellii
CTGGGAAACCAACTGAAGGTGGCAGAAAGGGAGGTGGGTAGGGGGATTGGGGTAATGGGTGATGGGCACTAAGGAGGGCACGTGATGTGATGAGCACTGGGTGTTATACGCAACTAATGAATCATTGAACATTTTATCAAAAACTAAAGATATACTAAACGTTGGCTAATTGAATTTAAATTTAAAAAAATTTAAAAAAACC
>NW_027988710.1:0-202 GCF_054177405.1 Leptonychotes weddellii
ATATATGCTAAGTGAAATAAGCCAATCACAAAACGACAAATACTGTGCGATTCCACTTATATGAGGTCCCTAGAGTAGTTAAATTCATAGCAACAGAAAGTAGAATGGTAGTTGCCAGGGGTTGGGGGAGAGAAAGAGATGGGGTTATTGTTTAATGGGCACAGAGTTTCACACAAAAAAAGAGAGTTCCATGGATGGACGG
>NW_027988711.1:0-202 GCF_054177405.1 Leptonychotes weddellii
TGGGTGGCTCAGTTGGTTAAGCGACTGCCTTCGGCTCAGGTCATGATCCTGGAGTCCCTGGATCGAGTCCCGCATCGGGCTCCCTGCTCGGCGGGGAGTCTGCTTCTCCCTCTCCCACTCCCCCTGCTTGTGTTCCCTCTCTCGCTGTGTCTTTCTCTGTCAAATAAATAAATAAAATCTTTAAAAAAAAAAAAAAAAAGAA
>NW_027988712.1:0-1047 GCF_054177405.1 Leptonychotes weddellii
AGACTTCTAGCCTCCAGAACTGTGAAAAAATAAATTTCTGAGATTAAAGCACATAGTCCGTGGTATTTCTATAGAATAAGCATCTGCAGATTAAGAACTCAGTCTTTTTCATTGTTGGATGTCTAATGCTTTATATCATGCCTAACACTCAATATAAAGTTGCTCAATAAATCTTTGTCAACTGCTTGACTAAAATATGCAGTAGAATGTTTCTTAATATGGAAATCATGGACCCAAAGGAGATTGATAGGAGAATTATAAGAGAATCCCATCCGAAGAAACAATGAAAGTCTGAATTGTTTGCAGAGAGTGGGCAGCAAACTACATGATAAATGAAGTGAGATTCAGTTCAAAGAGTAATTTGAGCACTGTATTATTTGCAAACTGCAATTCTTAGTAGAGTAGCAAAGGTGGAATACGATAAGGGCACTGTGGAGCCTTTCGGGTTTCATAGGGAGAGAGTCTGAGAGTCACTTACATTTCAAATATTGAAAGGACTATACTAAAATATTTTTATGTGGCCAAGTCATTACATTTATTTTCTTTATATAACAACGACAGACGAAAAAGAAAAAACCTACAGGTTTTATGGAGCACAGTGAAATGCTGATATTATTGCCATTTTATAGATGAGGAAACTAAAGTCTTAAAGAGGATGAATAACTCCTCAAAATCACAAAACTAGAAAGTAGAAGAACAGGGCTTTGTACCCAGATTATGTAAGTTAGGAAGATCAGTTAAGATCTCAAATATACTCCATGGTCTGTTTAGGCCTTAGTATTCAATACAGTCAATTGTATCAAGAGCAGATCATCTTACCTTTCCCTTCACAAGAATTTGGGTCTGGGTATATCACCAATGAGTAAACTGCCATATTATTGCTCATAATTTTTCTAGCTCTTTTGTTTAGAGCATCTCAAGGCACTTTTAGTAATTGTGAATGATCACATTGTTAACATTTATGCTTGATGCCAGGTTACAAATCAGTTTAACACAATTACCTATATCTTCATTGAATTGTTGGAAATTAAATTGTGCATGATTGAA
>NW_027988713.1:0-202 GCF_054177405.1 Leptonychotes weddellii
TATAAAAAAAAACCTAGCACAGTGCCAGAGACTTACTGAGGGTTAATAGTGTTAGCACCATTCTTCTCTCTGTTCACTGGGGAATGAGGATTAACCCCTGTGTGTGTATAAAGTGCTAGGACAGTACCTGACACATGGCAAGAGCTCAATAAATGTAGCTGCAATTCTCATCATTTTGATGATTGTTTCCATTTCCCTAAAA
>NW_027988714.1:0-202 GCF_054177405.1 Leptonychotes weddellii
ATAGGGGCGCCTGGGTGGCTCAGTCGGTTAAGCGACTGCCTTCGGCTCAGGTCATGATCCTGGAGTCCCGGGATCGAGTCCCGCATCGGGCTCCCTGCTCGGCGGGGAGTCTGCTTCTCCCTCTGACCCTCCTCCGTCTCATGCTCTCTGTCTCTCATTCTCTCTCTCTCAAATAAATAAATAAAATCTTTAAAAAAAAAAA
>NW_027988715.1:0-202 GCF_054177405.1 Leptonychotes weddellii
AGAATTGCAGCCTCCAGCCAGCTCAGCTCCTCCTCTTGTCAGGCCGTCCCTTCTTTCCTCTAACAGAGTACTTTCCCACATTGTCTACCAGCCAATAAGAAACAGACCCTGCTTCTGCCGTAGCCAATCAGATGCACTAAAATGAACCCTCCACGTGTTCTGCATCAGCACAGGTGCACTGCCGTCTTGTGGTCACATCTCC
>NW_027988716.1:0-202 GCF_054177405.1 Leptonychotes weddellii
CTACTTCTCCCTCTCCCACTCCCCCTGCTTGTGTTCCCTTTCTCTCTGCATCTCTCTCTGACAAATAAATAAATAAAAATCTTTTTTAAAAATTTAAAAAAAAATTTTTAATGAGCCAGTCATTTACCAACCCATTCACTCACCTCCCACTGCTATATGCCCACAATGTGTGGGGTCACAGAAAGACCAACATGACACAACC
>NW_027988717.1:0-202 GCF_054177405.1 Leptonychotes weddellii
GTTGCTCAGTTGGTTAAGCGACTGCCTTCGGCTCAGGTCATGATCCTGGAGTCCCAGGATCGAGTCCCGCATCGGGCTACCTGCTCAGCAGGGAGTCTGCTTCTCCCTCTCCCCCCTCTTGTGCTCTTTCTCTCTCTCAAATAAATAAATAAAAATAAAAATAAATAAATAAATAAATAAATAAAATAAAATAAAATCTACA
>NW_027988718.1:0-202 GCF_054177405.1 Leptonychotes weddellii
GACTAGTGCCACACACTAGATTTTGTGTGTATTTTGGTCTGTTAGAACAAAGTGCCTCCCAAAATTTTAAAGAAAGAAAAACATATATGTACAAAATTAAGGGTAAATACGATGAAGGGATGGAATATGATTATAAAGATGAAAATTATAAAAGATTTTATAAAAGGAATTGATAAGAAGTTGCTTAAAAAAAGAAAGAAGA
>NW_027988719.1:0-202 GCF_054177405.1 Leptonychotes weddellii
CCATACATTACATCATTAGTTTTAGATGTAGTGTTCCATGATTCATTGTTTGTGCATAACACCCAGTGCTCCATGCAGAATGTGCCCTCCTCAATACCCACCACCAGGCTAACCCATCCTCCCACCCCCCTCCCCTCTAGAACCCTCAGTTTGTTTTTCAGAGTCCATCGTCTCTCATGGTTCGTCTACCCCTCCGATTTCC
>NW_027988720.1:0-202 GCF_054177405.1 Leptonychotes weddellii
GGGAGGGGTTAGCCTGGTGATGGGTATTAAAGAGGGCACGTACTGAATGGAGCACTGGGTGTTATACACAAGCAATGAATCATGGAACACTAAATCAAAAACTAAGGATATAATGTATGGTGATTAACATAACATAATAATTTAAAAAAAGAATCAGTTTGCTAATTTCTTCTCCCTTTTCCCTCACCATTAAAAAAACAAA
>NW_027988721.1:0-202 GCF_054177405.1 Leptonychotes weddellii
AGGGCGCCTGGGTGGCTCAGTTGGTTAAGCGACTGCCTTCGGCTCAGGTCATGATCCTGGAGTCCCTGGATCGAGTCCTGCATCGGGCTCCCTGCTCGGCAGGGAGCCTGCTTCTGCCTCTGACCCTCCCCCCTCTCATGTGCTCTCTCTCTCTCATTCTCTCTGTCTCAAATAAATAAATAAAATCTTTAAAAAAAAAAAA
>NW_027988722.1:0-202 GCF_054177405.1 Leptonychotes weddellii
GAGTAGTGCCACACACTAGATTTTGTGTGTATTTTGGTCTGTTAGAACAAAGTGCCTCCCAAAATTTTAAAGAAAGAAAAACATATATGTACAAAATTAAGGGTAAATACGATGAAGGGATGGAATATGATTATAAAGATGAAAATTATAAAAGATTTTATAAAAGGAATTGATAAGAAGTTGCTTAAAAAAAGAAAGAGGA
>NW_027988723.1:0-12210 GCF_054177405.1 Leptonychotes weddellii
TATTTCGCTCAGCATAATACCCTCCAGTTCCATCCATGTCATTGCAAATGGCAAGATCTCATTCTTTCTGATGGCTGCATAATATTCCATTGTATATATATACCACATCTTCTTTATCCATTCATCTGTCGATGGACATCTTGGCTCTTTCCACAGTTTGGCTATTGTGGACATTGCTGCTATAAACATCGGGGTGCATGTACCCCTTTGGATCCCTACATTTGTATCTTTGGGGTAAATACCCAGTAGTGCAATTGCTGGATGGTAGCTCTTTTTTCAACTTTTTGAGGAACTTCCATACTGTTTTCCAGAGTGGCTGCACCAGCTTGCATTCCCACCAACAGTGTAGGAGGGTTCCCCTTTCTCGGCATCCCCATCAACATCTGTCATTTCCTGACTTGTTAATTTTAGCCATTCTGCCTGGTGTGAGGTGATATCTCCTTGAGGTTTTGATTTGGATTTCCCTGATGCTGAGCAATGTTGAGCACTTTTTCATGTGTTTGTTGGCCGTTTGGATGTCTTCTTTGGAAAAATGTCTGTTCATGTCTTCTGCCCATTTCTTGATTGGATCATTTGTTCTTTGGGTGTTGAGTTTAAGAAGTTCTTTATAGATTTTGGATACTAGCCCTTTATCTGCTATGTCATTTGCAAATATCTTCTCCCATTCTGTCCTAATATGTCTTACAGAAGAGACTGCATGGTTTACCACAGAATCAGATGCTCAGGACCAGAGAGGACTTCAGAGGTCATTTGTGACAACCCTTCTCTGTCCAGCCAATATAACTATTAAGAGGGACATTCAAATGAAACCAGACACCATGAAGCTTAAAAGGAAGTGTGGATCCATGCAGCATACATTTCTGTAAAAGTGGACATTTATAATTTTTATATATATTTTTTAAGAGAAAGAGGGGAGAAGGAAAGGGGGAGGGGCAGAGGGAGAGAGAGAATCTCCAGCGCTGAGTGTGGAGCCTGACACAGGGCTTGATCTTACAACCCTGAGATCATGACCTGACCTGAAATCAGGAGTCGGATGCTTAACTGACTAAGCCACCCAGTCACCCCTGTAAAAATGGACATTTAATTCCATTTCAGAACCTAACAGAACACAGAGCAATACATTGCCTAAATGGTCTGTTGGGTATGCCTTGGACAATGTACACACTCAAATATTTCAACATTCTCAAATAATCCAAATTTCTAGGCATGGAATTCAAGATTCCCTTCAATGTAACCTATTTCTACCTTGCTAGGCTTAATGTCTTAATTGCTTACTGGTTCCAGAAGACCCATCTGCATTTCTTGCTTTGTCCTTTGCTCACTCTAATTAGTATGCCCTTTCTGCTCTCTGACCTGATTGACTAAGTCCTCTCCATCCTATCAGACTTGAGAAACATGTATTTCCTCTGAAGCTATTTGGCTTGGGTATTGCAAATGCCGCACACACAGTAACCTCTCATTCCCATCCAAGTGGTGAAAGGACTGTGAACTTTGCAACTTTTCGTAGCTGTGTCATCCAATACAATTTTCACTAACCACATATGGGTACTTAAATTGAAATCAATCAAACAATCAAATTAGTTAAATTAAATTATGTTAATTAAAAATAATTAAAATGAAGTAAAATTGAAAGTTCATTTCCTCAGTCACACTAGCCACAGTTCAAGCATTCAATAAGCACATGTGGTTAAGGGCTACCAAATTGAACAGTGTAGGTATAGAATAGTTTCATCATCTAAGAAAGGTCCATTGGACAGCGCTGACTCACAGAATGATGGGGTTAAAAGGTAACCTTATCCAACCCTTTTAAGTTAGGTCAAGTTCCTTGAGAAAGCTATGCTATTAAAAAACTTTACCCCCAATACTTACTCCATGGTACATATATACACCAAGAGCATAGAAGAAACCCACAACTCCAAGGCAGGCCAGGAACACTATAAACTTGAAGGCATCGTTGTACAGTTTGAAGTTCAGAGGCCGAGGGTAGAGGATGGATCTTACCAAGTCCCCTTTGGCGGTATTGTAACCTACATGAAGATAATTGCAGGTGGAGTAAGGTTCTTTAATACAGTTTTCCCCAAACCCAAAATGGTTTGCATCAAATTAAGGATTCGTTAATAGTGTCATTTGAATATGGAATGAAAACACCACTGTTAACAGTATATTTATATTTATTATTCTTACAAGTTGCCAGCAACAATAAATGGCATTCATTTAGCCCTGCTCAATTTCTCTTTGCTCTGGGAGTCAGTGCTTCAGTGGCTCACACAGTGCAGCTCCTCATTCATGCATGAGACTGGGGAAAAGAAGACTAAGGAACCAACAGATGCAGTCACCAGAGAAGATGAGCTGCTGAGAGAAGAAGACTTTAAAGTTCAAATATGTGTTGAAAATAAAAGAAAATTAAGAGAAAAGGAAAGCACAAAACAAGTAATTTCTTAAATATATGTGCCTTTCATCATGTCATTTGTATGCTCAAAAACCTTCCAGAGCCTCCATTTTTTATAATAAAGTTCAAATTTCTAAGCATGGCATTCCAAGTCCCATCAATCTGGTGGACTCTTATCTTGCTAGACTTTTAACTAGCTCTCCTCTCAGAAGACCCCAGTGCATTCTTTCTTTTGTGTTTTGCAGAAACAGATTAGCATGTCTTTTCAGCTCTCTGATAGGATTGGCTAAATCCTTCCCATCCTATCAGGGTTGGCTCAAAATGCCACCTCATCAAAGAAATATTTCCAGAATTCTACTCCCACACTTCATATCAAAAATAATTTCTCCCCTTCTTTGGAGTCCCTATAACATTTAATCACATGACATCTATCTCTGCTCTCCTGCACAAGACTACAATCTTCTTTAAGGTCAAGGAGTATCTCACAATTATTTTTTCCTTTAGCCCTCAGGGCATAGCACTTCGTAGCTACTCATTATCTAAGTTATTGGCAAAAAAAATTGACTACTAGATATAAGTCACTATTGTTAAGTATGAAACATGCCTTAATCCCACTGCTTGGTGAATATCTTGTCTCTTCAAACATGGCTTTGCAGGCTTTGGAGAAAAGGAGCAGAGCTTTCTCTAACCTGTTGCCTCAGCATTTTATAAGCTCAGATCAGGTGGTTTCCATGATTACCATCCATTAGCTCCTGCTTACCAGCTGGCTGAGAGATGTTCTCATGCCCACTGACTACTTTGAAACAAAACTTGATATTTTTAATTAAAAAAAAAATCAGGTAGAACAATTGAATCATAGACTAACTAAAGCATAGAGACAACAAAGTGCAAGGTATGTTTTTGTGAATTTGTGCATATGTGGGCTGGCAGAAACACAGGTGAATACAACAAGCTAGGACCAGGTCATGGAAAGTGTTGGCTGCGTCATGTCATGTGGAAGATTGGGCGTAATATTAATAGTTTTGAAAAGTTTTTGAGCATAGTGTGCATAAACTGCTTCAAAATATGTTTTAGAAATATGACTTGGTGACAGATCAAGGGATAAACAGAACAAAAGACAAGACAAAGTATTTCAGGCAAAAGCTGAAAGGGAACAGTCAAAAGAATATTTCTGTTGTAATAGACAGGAGATGATGAAGGGCCTAGACAAAACACCAACTGTGGGGATGAAGGAGGGGGAGACAGGACTCGGGAGGTATTTGTAGAATCAACAGGATGTGGTGCCCTACTTGGTAAGGGAGAAAGTGAAGAGTTAAAGGTGATGTGGAGAGACTGGCTAGATGGTAATGCTGTCAACAGAAAGAGGAGGATGAGTCCTTTAGATGCCTTGACTTTGAAGTGCCTTGACTTTGAAGTTTGAACCCAAGTGGAGATACCCAGCAGGGATCTTGAAATAATAGCCCAGCAAGCAGCACTTTGAAAGGAAAAAGTCCTCAAGCAACAATGGTTGGAACTGTTTTCCTGGTAATTACTTAGAGTGGGTGTAGAGGGAAAAGAAAAGAAGCCTGTGGTCATAAAAAAAACAAAACAAAAACAAACAAACCTACAAGAACATAGTTTTGCCTTTGAGGAAGTGTATTTCATCTCTCTATATGCTTCATCATAGACAAGAATTTCAGTTGGAAATGGTGGCAACTTAGAATAATAAGGGTCCGACTAGAAATGAGTATGGTTGTTACTACCAGAATATAGCAAACTTCATATTCCTAAACAAAATTTTCCCAATCCAACTCCCCCACCTCTAATCATGGACTAAATTTACAAAAGTGGAATCTACCAACCTGTTTGCAAGACAACTGCTCTCACTGGCCCCTTCCCAGACGGCTTGACCTGGATAACTTCCGTCCCGCAGAAAAGGACATGTTTCCGATAATCTTCCAAGCTGTGGGATTTCCAAGCAATGGTGTTGTCCACATGGGGCAATGGTGTCTTCATGACAGGTATACTTTCTCCTAAAGAAGATTGTCTTTTGTTGATTCCATGTGACCTCAGGTAGTCATTTAGAGCTGGTACTTTCCAGTTTCAAAAAAGTATACAAACCACAGCTATTCAGGTCTTACTGCTCATCCCCTGAGTCAGATGACTTCTCAGGGATGCTGGTGATGCAAGCAGTGGAATATTTGGTTACATTTCAGATATTTATTTAAAGTCCACCTATATTTTCCATACCTGGTCTGCATGGTTTGCTGTTATAATTTAAAAAGCAGGCCATTTTAGCAAAGAGAGTTGTCACTTAAATGTCCCCCCAAGTATTCTTTAAGCCCAGATCTATGCTAGGCAATGAAGGAGCTATAAATTATGTGTAAAGCAATTATTACTTCCCTTTCATTTACTTGTTTATCTGTACATTCATGATTCATTCAACAAATATTTTTAAGTGCTTATTCTGTGCCAGGCACTGCTCTAGGTGCTGAGAATATAATAATGAAGAAGACAGACAGAAATCCTGCCTTCAGAGGCCCAGGGGCCAAGCCACTAAAGAGTAGTAAATAATTAATGAAAATACAATAAGTATTTTGGGAGTAGTACCAGGTGATCTGAAGATCTAGCCCAAACAGAGGACCAGGAAAGAGGTCCTGGACAATTAACAAATGACAACTCAAAAGGAAATGAGGGCAACTAGATCAAGGAGAAGAGGGAAGTGTTCTTGGAAGAAATGAAAGCAAGAGAATGCTCTGCCCTGGGCACTAAAGATGGTTGAGGGTGTTTGGGACATTGAGTGTGAAGGTAGAGGTAAAGAGTCCTAGAAGTACAGAGATGAATGAGAAATTATGCCCTCATAAAATCTAAAAAATATTTTTCATGATCTTTTTGGAGGGTGTAGTGAAAAACAGAAACCAATATAACAGGATATCTCTTTTTTCTTTCTGGATGATCTCAGCTCTATTCTCATTAATTAACACTTCTTAATAAGTGGAACTGTTTTCTTGGTTCAATAACATCTATATTCAATAACATCTATATTCATCTTCCCTCTCTCCTGTGTTCTTGTTCTATATTTCCCAATGGTGGGCTGTTCATCCCAACTTGGATATCCCACTAGCATCCCCAAGTCACCATATCACATTGTCACCTGTGCTTCTGACTAATAAATCTGACGTTCCCACAAACCCCTTCTAGGGTTCAATTAATTTGCTAGAGTGGCTCACAGAACTCAGTGAAATACTTACATTTACTAATTTGTTAAAGGATATGATAAAGGATACAGATAAATAGCCAGATGAAGAGATACAGAAGATGAGGTTTGGAAGGGTCCTGAGTGCAAACTCTTGCTAGATTTTCAAAGCCACCATAAACTGAGCATCACTGGCTCTTTCTCCTACACATTCCAGCTAAACTAGGCCACTTGCATATCCTATTACTGACTGCCATTCTTTGCCGGTACTACTCCTCTACTTTTCCTGATGGCAGGAAGACAGGTTATTTAAGATACAAAGAAAATTAGCTCAGAGTTCAAAAGGATACATTTCAGAGACAAAATAAAAATGCTAATAACACTTCCTGGCTCCTAGATTTAAAAAGCACTAGAATGAATTTAAAATTCCATCAGTCTTTTGCTAAATGTTCAATTAGCAAAATAACATGTCATATTTCTAATTTGGATATAGTATTATATTGATTATAGTTACACAAATTCAGGTTCTATCTCTCCTCAGTAATAACTGAGGGCAAGGACTTTGACATGTATAACTTTTTATACTGCTCATTTTCCTTGCTGATATGTAATAGGTTCAAAAGACATATTTTTGCTCAATGCCTGGGTGAACTGAATAAAAACAATTACCCAGGTTTTTCTATGATTAGTTTTTCAAAACTAGTTTTCTACATGGTGCATTTTTAACATCCTAAGGTACAAGAAGCTATACAATTTTTATTAGTGATCTTGAATATTCTCAGGAATTCCTTTAGCCAAGCATTGTCCCTTCTCATTCTCTTTAAAACAATTATGATATTTATCCTTTGTTTGGATTTACCAGTTGTGTTCTAAGTGGACTTTGGAAAAGGGATAGAACCTTTTCGACAAATCTCCAATCGCTGTATCCCCATTGTTTTTGAAATCAGTCTTTGTAAAAGCAGACACTTAGAGATAACTTCTAATGTTGTTCTGCTTTTGAATCACAGAATATTAATCCACAATATATTCTTAAGCTAATATTAGTGGATAGGTTCTGAACACACAACCCACAGTATTGGTGGCAGGCAGGCATTCAATCAACCAGAGATAGAAGTCATTTGGAGATAATGTTCCAAAGATAACATTCAAATCAGATATGATTTTACACAGAAATGACTTTCAAGTCTCTTTTACGCTATCCACATAATAATAAGGAATCTCGTTCTTGGCCTTTTTCGGAATCCCAAGAAAGAGTGATTTGCCTACAAATGTTTGGAGGTCTAAATAGGCTGGAGAGTGTTTTAGAAGGAAGAACACTCATCATCAACTTCCGCTGGCTTCCGGGACCTGGAAGTCCTGGCTGTTGTGAAGTGGGATTCTGTCCTTAATCCCCAGTGAGCCAATATCTCCACAGGAAATGCCATGTTCTTGTTTGTTTATATTTGGGGGGCCATCCGACTGTAAGCTGTTTGAGGGTAGTGGCCATCTCTCATTTGTCTTGTGACTCCAGCACACAGCAGAGTGCCTGGAACAGAGTAGGCATTTCTGAACCTTTATTGAATAAATGGGTAGACGAATGAATAAATGAAAGACAAGGAGAAGTGAGAGGCAGGAGGAAAGGGAAAAGGAAGAGAGATAAGATCAGACCTAGCAACTCATCACAAGCTTGTCTGACAGGATGCAGATGTGAAATCACCACTTCAGGAAATTCCTGGATGAGTAAGGAAACATTGTAGAAGTTTGTGAAAACAGAGCAAAAGGCACCAGTTAGCCTCCTTTTGTAGGGAGACAGGTCTGAGACATTTGCCAAGCCCAGAGTGGAGTGGGGGCCACAGACAAGAGAGCTACCCTAGCCCAGACCCACCTCCCCAGTGCCTTGCACAACCTCTAGTAGCCAGACTTGAGTCAGGGGACCCACCAACTGATGGGAACGACTGTCTGACTTATGCCACTGCTTACTCTCAAGGATGGCAATATTTGGAGCAAAAATAAAAACTAAGTGTAGTTACAAAATTAAATTTCTTGCATAGTTGAACTTATGGCAATAGGATGAGGCTAAGGAAATGATGAGGAGCAAGATCCTACAATGGGCATGTGCTGTGGGTGGGACTGCCCAGTTGAGAGAAAAAGATGACGAGGCACATGAAATGAGAGCTTTACCCCTCTTAGAATCCTCCTCCTCCTCACTCCTGTGGTCCCTCCTTTCTGGAAGTAAAAGCCACCTATGACCCTGATACTTGCTAGCTGACCAGTCTGGTCTCTTTTCACCTGGGTTTCTTCATCTGGAGGTTGGGTAATATAATAGCTCTTCATTTGTTTTATGCTATGATGAAATGAGATATAAAAGTTATTTATAAAATGTAAATTGCTCTAGAGATGCTAAGAGTATTTGCTATTTTTCTTCTAAATAAAGACATAAATAAAGACTTCTATATATGAAAAGGACTGGTTTGCACATGGGAAAAAAAAAAACCTGAGTCACATTTGTGGACAAATGTTCTAGAAAGACATAGGCAGTTTCAGGAATCAAAGCATAATCTGAGTGTTCAATCAGGATCATTTTTACAAGTAGTGTATGTGAGTGGGTAAATCTATGTAGGCTGTGTAATAATGTATTTAAAGCATGGTGGTAATTATATCTTTCTAAAGAAAATAATAAGAAAGAAATATATGTATTTCTGTTTTATGTGTCTGTCTCTAAAGTTGACATTTATCAGTACTTAGGTTTCATAGATATTATTGCTGCTGACCTTATTTTTCCAGAAACAGACCTAAGAAAAGCCACTTACTTCTTAAGGTTATTTTAGGTCAATTTTGCACATTGTGGAAAAGCAGCATTGTTTGCCCTCTCTACTTCTCTGGAACTCTCTGAGTTTTTCTAGAATCAAGGCAAGAACCATGCACCCAAGTCAGTAGACCCAGGGGAGTAAATGTGATCAGTCCTCCCCTTTCTCCTCACAGCCATCCTCTCTTGCCAACGAGTGAAGCCATTCTTCACTGGCAAGCTGCTATAAATGTGAGAGGTTGCTGCCTCGGAGTGAGGAGGACAGTTTTTTGGGGGCTTGAGTTTTGTGCATCAGGTACTATGGCAACATTCCGGATAAAGGATATGATCAGTATGCAAATCCTCATCGTTATCATTATAAGGCAGTTAGATTTCAACACACTAAAGGGGTATTTTGTAATTATACCAAGCATATTTATGTTTGCTACATTTTCCTGTCTCAATTTTAAATTAAGCAGACCCATTTTTAATGTGAAATCTGCTTGTGTTGAACAATTTAGGAATCGATAATGATTCTCTTTACATTTAGGTGACATTAAAAAGTTGTGTGTGTGTGTGTGTGTGTGTGTGCGTGCGCGTGTGTGTGTATTTTCCTGTCTTTAGCAACTTGGAAACAGAAAAATACAACAATTTGTAAGCACAAAAGACAAATATTTTCTATTTTTGTGTACTGTTGTGTCTTCTTCTCTTATTATGATATCCTGTGTATTTTGGGGTTTTTTGACTAAAGAATATTTTATACTTAGTGCCTTGCTAATTACACAAATTCAAATGAACTTTACAAAGTACAAATAAGAACAAGAATAACAGTTCAAACCATTATAAGAAAACTGGCTTTCTGCTCAGCAAGATCAACTGGAAACACAATTCTAAAGGACAGAACTGTAATATGGCCTTTCCTTCAAGGTTCAATTCAATCTCCTTCCCAGGAAATCTGGGGCTCAGTTTTCCATCTACAGAGAGCAGGGTTGGATAGAATCTCTGCACCTTGCCAATTGTGAAAGCTAGTGGTTTCTGTTTGTGTTGTGTTTGGATAGGTGTTTATGTTTATGAAGATACTGTGCATCAAGCAGTCTTATGCATTCACCTTCCTCTGAACCAAAGCACCCGATTTACCCCACCCATCAGGACATGAACCAATCACATGTATTAGACTTTTCTTCTATTTATAAATTTTGTATTTATTGTCATTTGATTCTTAAAATATTAAATATTTCCTAATTGCATATATGAATTCTCCATCTGCGTGAATAACCTGGCTGTGTCTCCCTCACTTATATCCCCATATCTTAATATCAGGCTGGTATAAAGCAGGTAAGGATGTGTTGATCTGCTTTGCTAACTCTTGTCTTAGGTGTTGGATAGGAAAGAAGAAGCTCCATGACAACAGCCTACCTGTGAGCATGCCTTCATTCACCACACAGCTTCCATCAATCAGAATAGCATCACATGGCAATGAAAATTTTCCTGGAAGAATAAGAGTATCTCCAGGAACCAAGAGACGGGATTCCAGCTCCTGCAAACCTATACAACAACAAAGTTTCCATGACTGGCTGATCTTTTCCTGTTTTTACTGAAAAATGCAAATGGCTGAGAACTCTTAACCAACCAAGGACTGCCCTACACATTCACCTGTTCCAGCTCCTTTCTGCTCATTTGCAAAATCACAGAAACCAGGATTAGGGATTTGATTCCAGGGCCATAGCAAAAGATTAGCAGAGCAACAAGATCCCATCTCGATCTTAGTACTTAGGACAGTGCTCTGCCCACAGGAGATACTCAAGGGTATCAGTCATCTGAGAGGTTCCCCTTTACTGCTGCTTACTTGCTGGGGTTGGGCTCCTGACCCCCTGTGGTCCACTCTGTCTTTGGATTGGGGTCTAGTGTAAACCATTCAGACGGCGTCTGCTGCCCGGGGGTGCAGTTCCTCACTCCTTACAAAGAGCCATGGCCACCCTACTCCAGGCTAAGTCCAGAGTAAAATGCCAAATGTCCAGCCAGCCATTTACAAGAATTATTCATGACTCTATTCTGGATAACAGATTGAAATGTTATGATTCTGGGTCTGTTTGGGATGGTTAGTAGGGGAAATCAAAAAGCCTTAAGAAGGCTTACCCAGTAACATTCAAATGAGTGAAGTATAGAAAGCAGAGGGAACTGGAAGCAACACAGACACTGGGTGGAAGTGGTTCAATCAGGATGAGGCATGCAAGGTACCCAGGGTACAAAATTCAGTGAGATGTTCACCTTCTGGGTCCTGCAAATGCAAGCAAACTTTTGCATGATCTCCTCATTAAGTTTTGCATCTTAGAAGCCTTATTTGCCTCAATTTAGCCCCAGTCCTGGATTTAATCAGAGAAGACTTTTTTCCTCGACTAATAATCAGTAACAAATGAGACTGATTCCACCCTGAAGCTGGCAGAACATATCACTTACCTGTGCCCTTTATGATGACTGTAACCTGGACTTTGTTGTGATCCTCCACAAGGTTGTGCAGCTTAACTGATTGCTGCCAATTCAAAGTCAACGTTTAAATATCCGGTAGTCCATAACTCGAAAACCACATGATCTCAATACAGTAAATAAAGTCAACGTTTAAATATCCGGTAGTCCATAACTCGAAAACCACATTATCTCAATACAGTAAATACAGAGCCTGCCATCACAGCCAAAGCGACTGTGGGCAAAGACTCAAGTTCTACTTTTGATGCTTCTGCTTCCCTGCCCCGACCCCTATCCTAGCCAACCTCCAAGCTGTAGCAACAAATATGCTAATTAGCTTAATACTATTTCAATGCCAGGAAACATAATGCACAGCCACCATGCCCAAGGACCAACACTAAGGCCGCGAGGCTGCACTTCTTGAGGGCGCACGATGAAGCAGGGAAAGAACAACAAGACCATGAACAGGTCACTTTCCCTCTCGGTACCTGTTTCCCTGTCTATAAAACAGCAAAGCTGAATTTGATCTTTCCATTGCAAGAGCCTGGGAATATTTGGGTTGTGTTTTGATTTTATGTGGAACAACCATCGCCTCCTTTATGAACTGGTGGATTTTCATCTTGGGGAAGTCTGCAGACTGGAGCCACACTGCTCCATTTGGAAGCCTGCTGCTTCCACTTAGGCATTATTCAGCCTGTTTAACTCCCTTTTCCTAATCTGAAAGTGGAGATAATAGCAGTATCTGTTTCAGACAGCTTTTAAAATTTAGTTAGTGCTTATCTTAGTTATCCCTTTGGCTAGTACTCATTACCATGGTAAGAGCTCAATAAATGTTAATGATCAATAAGAAAGTTGTTGCTGGAAAAACAATTGTCTAAGTGCATCAGCTGGGAAGATTCGCTTGGGGTAGAATTCATTGAGATATGACCCTGTGCAAAGTGGAGGAAATGGAAGCAGCCTAGAGAAGTGGAGGCAGAGTCTCCTGGGAAAACTCCGGAGACAGGAAGGCAGAGGTGAGAGGACATGTGGTCCACACAATTCCCCGTATCGACTATAGGGGGCGCCATGGGTTGGGGCATTCCCGGAAGGCACTGCCCCTTCAGTAGGGATGTCAGTTACTTGGATACTTGTAGGTAGAAGAGATCTAAATACTGTCAACAGTACTGAAACACAGCCTAACCTAACTCAAGTATAAAACTTTTCCTTTCAGATGTTAGGGTAAATTGTTTTTATCTGTCCTATTGATTTTTAGCCAATGGTAACTAATGTCACCAGACTAAGGCAAGCATTACACACAATTATGTAACTTTCCTCTTGAGAAAAAAAAAAAAAAAACAACTTTCCTCTTGAGAAATAATAATAAATTCCGTGTTTTTGTTTATGCAAAACAAATTATTGTTTACTTCAGCTTTTTTTTTT
>NW_027988724.1:0-1047 GCF_054177405.1 Leptonychotes weddellii
TAACAGTAGCACAAAAAATGGAAGGGCAAGAATGGAAGTGCACTGTTAATATTCTTATAAATTTATAAGAATCTTATATGCTAAAAACCATAAAGAAATCATTAAAATAAAAAAGAAAAAGAGTGGTCCTAGGCTAATAAGGAAGATAAAATGAAATCATAAAAATGTTCAATTAATCCAAAGGCAGAAAGATAGTGGAACAAAGAACAGTTGGGAAAAATAGAACACAAATGGCAAGATGATAGATTTAAAACTAATCAAATCAATAACCACACTAAATGTTAATGGGTTAATATCTCAATTAAAAAGAAGACATTGGACTATAAAAATTATATGCTGCTTAAATAAAACTTACTTTAAATATAAAGATACAAATAAATGAAAATTGTAAGGAGAACTATACTATTCTAACACAAATCAAAAAAACAAAAAGCCAGAATGACTATTTAAATATAAGACAAAATAGATTTCAAAAAAACATATACTACCAGAGATAAGGAAAATCATTTCAAAATGAAAAAGGGATCAACTTATCAAGAGGACATAACAATCTTAAATTTTTATCCATGTAATATGAGAACTTCAATATACACGAAACAAAAGCTGGGAGAACTTCAAAGAAATAGACAAAGCAACAGTTATAGTCAGAGATTTCAATCCCTCTTTCTTAATAACTGATAGCCCATTTAGATAGAAAAGCAATATGGATATAGAAGATTTGAACAACACTATCAACACTTAATGAACATTTTTTCCTACAATGGTGGAATAAATATTCTCTTCAAGTGCACTCAGGATATTTACCAAGTTAGACCATGTTTTGTCTATAAATTCTCCATAAACTTAAGATCATTCAAGTTATAAAAAGAATGTTCCTTGACCATAATATATTAAATTAGAAATCAATTGAAAAATCTTTGGAAAGTCCTTGAATATTTGGGAACTGAATAAAACACTTCTTTTTTTAATTCTTATGTTAATCCCCATACATTACATCATTAGTTCTAGATGAAGTGTTCCATGATTCATTGTTTGTGCATAACACCC
>NW_027988725.1:0-202 GCF_054177405.1 Leptonychotes weddellii
CCTGGGTGGCTCAGTTGGTTAAGCGACTGCCTTCGGCTCAGGTCATGATCCTGGAGTCCCTGGATCGAGTCCCGCATCGGGCTCCCTGCTCGGCAGGGAGTCTGCTTCGTCCTCTGACCCTATCCCCTCTCATGTGTTCTCTTTCTCTCATTCTCTCTCTCTCAAATAAATAAATAAAATCTTTAAAAAAAAAAAAAAAGAA
>NW_027988726.1:0-202 GCF_054177405.1 Leptonychotes weddellii
ATGGGCTCACAGAGGGAGGGAGTGGGTTTTGTTTCTCAACTTTGATTTGAAATCACACAGACTTAGGGAAATGTCGCAAAAATAGTAGAAAGAACTACTATATCCCCTTCACCGGATACTCCAAACATTTTTTTTTTTTAAAGATTTTATTTATTTATTTGAGAGAGAGAGAGTGAGAGACAGAGAGCATGAGAGGGAGAAG
>NW_027988727.1:0-202 GCF_054177405.1 Leptonychotes weddellii
TCGGAGAGGAGGCCTTTGGGAGGTGATTAAGCCATGAGGTGAAGCCTTCATGAATGGGATTAGTGCCCTTATAACGGAGGCCTGAGAGGCATCCCTCTCCTCGTCCTTCATGGGATGGCACTGTGTGAGAAAACAGCGTCTGTGAACCAGGAAGCCATTCTTTCTATATTCTGATCGTGGATTTCCCAGCTTCTAGAAATAA
>NW_027988728.1:0-202 GCF_054177405.1 Leptonychotes weddellii
AAAAAGAATTCTTCCATTTCTTCGTCAGTTATTTCTACATTTTTGATACCCAGGCAGTAGGGTTTATATGGCAGCTAAAAGTTGCATTACAACTAGAACTCAGAATTGATTCTGAGAAATTTTAGAAAGAGCCATAGGGATAGTTATAATATGAAAAAAAGGAGATGGCAGACAAACTATTGTGGTAGATTATGAATATTAC
>NW_027988729.1:0-202 GCF_054177405.1 Leptonychotes weddellii
GGTTAGCCTGGTGGTGGGTATTGAGGAGGGCACATTCTGCATGGAGCACTGGGTGTTATGCACAAACAATGAATCATGGAACACTTCATCTAAAACTAATGATGTAATGTATGGGCATTAACATAAGAATAAAAAAAAAAAAGTCCTCACGGTGCATCCAAGTTTAAGCATGTGTCAGAATTTCTTTCCTTTTGAAGGCTGA
>NW_027988730.1:0-202 GCF_054177405.1 Leptonychotes weddellii
CCTGGGTGGCTCAGATGGTTAAGCGTCTGCCTTCAGCTCAGGTCATGATCCCAGGGTCCTGGGATCGAGCCCCACATCGGGCTCCTGGCTCAGCCGGGAGTCTGCTTCTCCCTCTCCCTCTGCCTCTCCCACTGCTCATGCTCTCTCTCTCTCTGTATCTCTGTGTCTCAAATGAATAAATAAAATCTTTAAAAAAAAAGAA
>NW_027988731.1:0-202 GCF_054177405.1 Leptonychotes weddellii
GATAGGGCGCCTGGGTGGCTCAGTTGGTTAAGCAACTGCCTTCGGCTCAGGTCATGATCCTGGAGTCCCGGGATCGAGTCCCGCATCGGGCTCCCTGCTCGGCAGGGAGTCTGCTTCTCCCTCTGACCCTCCCCCCTCTCATGCTCTCTCTATCTCATTCTCTCTCAAATGAATAAATGAAATCTTTAAAAAAAAAAAAAAA
>NW_027988732.1:0-202 GCF_054177405.1 Leptonychotes weddellii
CAGAATACAGAATGCATGTTTTCTAGGCACATAATTTTAAAAATGAATAAAAACTTGTTTACCATTTTTTTTTGTAAGAGCGGACCAGTAATTCAAGAAAAATGTTTACTTTTTAACCAAGTTAAAACAGAATTTTAATTTTCCATCTGCATAGTTTGATATTTAAATATATCTTAATTTTAACCAGTATTGACAACACATA
>NW_027988733.1:0-202 GCF_054177405.1 Leptonychotes weddellii
CTTTCTCTGAACCCTAGCCACCCTGGGGGAAAAGATGCTTAAAGAAGCTAACTTAGAATGACAAGTCATATAGCAGGGTAACCAGTCTCATTCTTCTGTACCTACTAAAGTGGTGAAGTTAATCCACACCCAATAAACCAAATTACATGAAAAGATATGATTGTAATAAAGTATTTTGAACAATAAAAAAAAAAAAAAAAGA
>NW_027988734.1:0-202 GCF_054177405.1 Leptonychotes weddellii
CTGGGTGGCTCAGTTGGTTAAGCGACTGCCTTCGGCTCAGGTCATGATCCTGGAGTCCCGGGATCGAGTCCCGCATCGGGCTCCCTGCTCGGCAGGGAGTCTGCTTCTCCCTCTGACCCTCCCGACCCTCCCCCCTCTCGTGCTCTCTCTCTCTCAGTCTCTCTCTCTCAGATAAATAAATAAAATCTTAAAAAAAAAAAAA
>NW_027988735.1:0-1047 GCF_054177405.1 Leptonychotes weddellii
GGGGAATGGGACTGGCTCGGGTGGGCTGCAGGCTGCAAGGAAGCCTTTGTGGAAGTTGTCTAGCCAGAAGTGTAGTTTGGATTCTGAGGGAATGGAAGAGGAAAATAGTAAAGGAGATAAGTCTGTAGAAGGGCCAAAACAAAATACCGAGGGGAATCTAGTTTTTGTTTAGCAAGCATTGTAGAATCTTAAAATTCAAACGTCAATTATAGTACGTAAGGATGCTTGGTAGGAAGGATGCCCTAGTTGGATTAAACGGAGTCTTAGAGTTGAGGTGAGAGCTCAATGCTCAATAAAAAGAGTTGGAGACGTAAATAGGGCCAGAAAGTTGTAACTTGGTAAATGGAAACCCAAATACAGATTGTGAGCCTCGTTCTGGAAACTGTCACACACACACTATGTGCAAGCAGTAGTTCTTGTCCCTGAGGTGCTTAGAAAAATAGGCCTAAAGTGGATGAAAGGTAAAATGGCAGTCTAACATGCCAAAAATATGGTCATGACTGGAAATTTACATTAGGAAGAAATCACTGGAGCCCAATGTGACCTGGGAAGGATTTATGGAAAAAAGGGACTGTGGCTTTTGAAGGTTAGACAGAAAAAAGGGAAGGTGTTGATACTACAGGTGGATCTGGTGATACTACTTTCAAAACCAAGAAATAAAAATATGCTATGACAAAAATTTTTGTACTGTCCAGGTGTAGGGGGCAGTATGGGAGATTAGTCTGAGTGCTCAATTATTGGGACTTTTGGAGCATTTCAGTGGTTTATAGATCCTAAATGACTTAGGAGAACTTATCCAGATAGCAAGAATTGAATGTGACTTTAGTGAAAAGGATCATGGAGATGGGACATTTTATTTTTATGAGACTATTTAGTAAACATAGATTGTTACCTGATTTTTTTTTTAAAGATTTTATTTATTTGAGAGAGTGCATATGCAAGAGCATGGGGGGGAAGGGGCAGAGGTAGAGGAGAAGCAGACTCCACTGAGCAGGGAGCCAGCCTTGCTGTGGGGCTCTGCTGGGTTCCAAGATCGTGGGATCATGA
>NW_027988736.1:0-202 GCF_054177405.1 Leptonychotes weddellii
CCGTGCTCCAGACTGGAGTCCCGACCTCCCCCAGCCTCGCTCAGGTGCGGCCTCCCCACCTCAGGGGCTCGCACAGCGCTCCTCGGGCTCCCGGGGCCCACTCCGCGCGTCAAGGCCCCGCAGCACGTGGCGCTGGACCCCAGGAGGCCCAAGAGGGGCCGCGTGGTGCGCGTGCGCCGTGTCGCAGCGGGCTTCCCGCTCC
>NW_027988737.1:0-202 GCF_054177405.1 Leptonychotes weddellii
CCATGAGAGAAGATGGACTCTGAAAAACAAACTGAGGGTTCTAGAGGGGAGGGGGGTGGGAGGATGGGTTGGCCTGGTGGTGGGTATTGAGGAGGGCACGTTCTGCATGGAGCACTGGGTGTTGTGCATGAACAATGAATCATGGAACACTTCATCTAGAACTAATGATGTAATGTATGGGGATTAACATAAGAATAAAAAA
>NW_027988738.1:0-202 GCF_054177405.1 Leptonychotes weddellii
GACGATGGACTCTGAAAAACAAACTGAGGGTTCTAGAGGGGAGGGGGGTGGGAGGATGAGTTAGCCTGGTAATGGGTATTGAGGAGGGCACATTCTGCATGGAGCACTGGGTGTTATGCACAAACAATGAATCATGGAACACTACATCTAAAACTAATGATGTAATGTATGGGGATTAACATAAGAATAAAAAAAAATGCTC
>NW_027988739.1:0-202 GCF_054177405.1 Leptonychotes weddellii
ATGGGTTAGCCTGGTGATGGGTATTAAGGAGGGCATGTACTGCATGGAGCACTGGGTGTTATACGAAAACAATGGATCGTGGATCACCACATCAAAAACTAATGATGTATTTTATGGTGACTAACATAACATAGTAAAATTTAAAAAAAAATAAAAATAAAAATCATAAATCATAAAATCCACCAAAACATAACTTACATTG
>NW_027988740.1:0-202 GCF_054177405.1 Leptonychotes weddellii
CTATTTCAATAACCAGTATATTTGAACGTAGGTTTTGCTAACACAATAAGCCAATTAGTGAGGCTAATTTTCTGTCAAAGAATGTTTCCCTGACCTTATTTTAAAGCTATGTTATCATTGTGAGATTTGAATCATGGACAAGTTATGATAATTGAATGATATAGTCCATCAAGTAAATAATTTTTTCATTAAACAGTGACCA
>NW_027988741.1:0-202 GCF_054177405.1 Leptonychotes weddellii
GCCTTGTCTTTGCCCCCTGCTCAAAATAAAGCTGTTACCTTTCTAGCCCTGTCCGCCATGGTGCTTAGCAGCCAGGGATGCATGGTCTCAGACATGTTTACCAAGTAAAACACTGACTTGAGGGGCGCCTGGGTGGCTCAGTCATTAAGCGTCTGCCTTCGGCTCAGGTCATGATCCCAGGGTCCTGGGATCGAGCCCCGCA
>NW_027988742.1:0-202 GCF_054177405.1 Leptonychotes weddellii
CAGGGAACACTTCATCTAGAACTAATGATGTAATGTATGGGGATTAACATAAGAATAAAAAAAAAATTTTTTTTTAAAAATAAAAAAAAAATAAAAAATAAAAAATAAAAAAAAATTAAAAAAAATAAGGGGCTCTAGCAGAGGGAGCTTGGCCTTGATGCACTCGAAGAGGAGTTATCAGGAAAGATGAGAGACAATCCCC
>NW_027988743.1:0-202 GCF_054177405.1 Leptonychotes weddellii
GAGGGGTATTAAGGAGGGCACGTACTGCATGGAGCACTGGGTGTTATATGCAAACAATGAATCATGGTACATTACATCAAAAACTAATGATGTAATGTATGGTGACTAACATGACAATAAAAAAAAGGAAAGATAAAGTTAAGTTAAATGATATACTCGTTGAGTATATAGAACATTTCTAAATAAGATAAATTAATTAAAC
>NW_027988744.1:0-202 GCF_054177405.1 Leptonychotes weddellii
TGGACTCTGAAAAACAAACAGGGTTCTAGAGGGGAGGGGGGTGGGAGGATGGGTTAGCCTGGTGGTGGGTATTGAGGAGGGCACATTCTGCATGGAGCACTGGGTGTTATGCACAAACAATGAATCATGGAACACTTCATCTAAAACTAATGATGTAATGTATGGGGATTAACATAAGAATAAAAAAAAATAAAAAAAAAAA
>NW_027988745.1:0-202 GCF_054177405.1 Leptonychotes weddellii
ACGATGGACTCTGAAAAACAAACTGAGGGTTCTAGAGGGGAGGGGGGTGGGAGGATGGGTTAGCCTGGTGGTGGGTATTGAGGAGGGCACATTCTGCATGGAGCACTGGGTGTTATGCACAAACAATGAATCATGGAACACTTCATCTAAAACTAATGATGTAATGTATGGGGATTAACATAAGAATAAAAAAATAAATAAA
>NW_027988746.1:0-1047 GCF_054177405.1 Leptonychotes weddellii
GGTGCCTGGAAGACTCAGCACAAGGGCACAGTTGGGCTTTGGGGGTTTTGTTTTTTAAGCGCAATGGGAGGGGCACCTGGGTGGCTCAGTGGGTTAAACGTCTGCCTTCGGCTCAGGTCATGATCCCGGGATCCTGGGATCAAGCCCCGCATCGGGCTCCCTGCTCAGCGGGGAGCCTGCTTCTCTCTCTCCCTCTGCCGCTCCCCCAGCTTGGGCTCTCTCTCTCTCTCCATCAAATCAATAAAATCTTAAAAAAAAAAAAAGAGCAATGGGAGTTGGTAGGAAACTGGAAAAATCAAATGCCTTGAATTCATAATTGAACATCAGTTTTCCTAAGACACCTAGAAACAAAAGCACAAGGGGTTCCCTTGAGGCTAAAGCAGAGAGTGTCTATGACCCACTCTCGAAGTCTTAACTTCAACCTTACTGAAAATCCAGCTAAGCACAGAGGAAGCGAGTGAAATGTCCGTTCCACCATCCCACACACTGTCTGGCCATGCAGACCTTCCTTTTACTTCCTAAGTAGGCTGTTCTCTCTGTCCCGGTCTCAGCAGCCCCACAAAAGTTCCTTTGAGACCTGAGACCCCTGCCCCTTTTCCCACTATCTCCCCAGCTGTCCAGAGGAGCTTTAGCAAAATCACCAAATGTTGGTGGAATTGAGTTCTTGGGTGGCTTACTCTCTCTAAGTCTTTAAACTGTTCTGCTAGACAAAGAATATTCTCTTTATTGAATGAATAATCAAATCAATGAACAACTACAGGATTGAGTGAGGTAGTTGGGTCATGATGACATCAAAGAACATGATCTCAGATCAGGAGATCACTAATCACTTGCCTTCTGTCAAAACAGGTAGTTTTTTTGTTTTTTTGCATTTTTAAAATTTTATTATGTTATGTTAATCACCATACATTACATCGTTAGTTTTTGATGTACTGTTCCATGATTCATTGTTTGCATATAACACCCAGTGCGCCATTCAATGGGTGCCCTCTTTTTTTAAAATTTTTTATTGTTATGTTAATCACCATACATTACATCATTAGTTTT
>NW_027988747.1:0-202 GCF_054177405.1 Leptonychotes weddellii
TATTTTTTTTTTTTAAAGATTTTATTTATTTATTTGAGAGAGCGAGAATGAGAGAGAGTACATGAGAGGGGGGAGGGTCAGAGGGAGAAGCAGGCTCCTCGCTGAGCAGGGAGCCCGATGCGGGACTCGATCCCGGGACTCCAGGATCATGACCTGAGCCGAAGGCAGTCGCTTAACCAACTGAGCCACCCAGGCGCCCCAA
>NW_027988748.1:0-202 GCF_054177405.1 Leptonychotes weddellii
CCTGGGTGGCTCAGTTGGTTAAGCGACTGCTTTCGGCTCAGGTCATGATCCTGGAGTCCCGGGATCGAGTCCCACATCGGGCTCCCTGCTCGGCGGGGAGTCTGCTTCTCCCTCTGACCCTCCTCCCTCTCATGCTCTCTGTATCTCATTCTCTCTGTCTCAAATAAATAAATAAAATCTTTAAAAAAAAAAAAAAAAAAAA
>NW_027988749.1:0-202 GCF_054177405.1 Leptonychotes weddellii
CACGGGGCTGGGGGGTCCCCGGGACCTTAGAGACTATATGGAAAGCCTGCAAGACCACATGTGAACTCCTTTCTTACGTTTGTATTCACCTTTATGCCTTCTGTTTTTTGAACGGTGGAGCAGTGAGTTTGTTCAGCAATAGGGGATGATTTAACAAAGCTTCATTTGGGGCGGTCTGGGGCGGGGAATCCCTTTCTGAGCA
>NW_027988750.1:0-202 GCF_054177405.1 Leptonychotes weddellii
GGCGCCTGGGTGGCTCAGTTGGTTAAGCGACTGCCTTCGGCTCAGGTCATGATCCTGGAGTCCCGGGATCGAGTCCTGCATCGGGCTCCCTGCTCGGCAGGGAGTCTGCTTCTCCCTCTGACCCTCCTCCCTCTCATGCTCTCTGTCTCTCATTCTCTCTCTCTCAAATAAATAAATAAAATCTTTAAAAAAAAAAAAAGAA
>NW_027988751.1:0-202 GCF_054177405.1 Leptonychotes weddellii
GGAATTCAGCTGGATAGGGATCAAACCATTCTGAACACCTACAAACTCAACAGGAGATCGAAGAAAAGAAGAGCAACAACTCTCTCATCAGAAAAGCGACCACTTTCTGGAAGGTAGGACGTGCGGAGAAGTGAATCCGAGGCGATATTCGGGAGGATAGACGGCGGGGGAGGGGCCTCCGTCGGCCGCTTCTGGCAAGTGA
>NW_027988752.1:0-202 GCF_054177405.1 Leptonychotes weddellii
ATATTTGCTGAAATGTGATTTATGTCTGTGAATCTAATAATGAAGACTTTGAACTTGTACTTTTCTATGTTTTTCATACTGTTTTCTAGTAATTATTTCATAGTATTTTAATTAATTTATTTATTTATTTTTATTCTTATGTTAATCCCCATACATTACATCATTAGTTTTAGATGAAGTGTTCCATGATTCATTGTTTTTG
>NW_027988753.1:0-202 GCF_054177405.1 Leptonychotes weddellii
AGAGACGATGGACTCTGAAAAACAAACTGAGGGTTCTAGAGGGGAGGGGGGTGGGAGGATGGGTTAGCCTGGTGGTGGGTATTGAGGAGGGCACATTCTGCATGGAGCACTGGGTGTTATGCACAAACAATGAATCATGGAACACTTCATCTAAAACTAATGATGTAATGTATGGGGATTAACATAAGAATAAAAAAATAAA
>NW_027988754.1:0-202 GCF_054177405.1 Leptonychotes weddellii
ATGGGCCAAATAACTAAAAGAGGTAGCTTGAGATTTAGGAAGAGTTTAATTTTCCAGGTGATTTAACCAGAGATCTATTGAAATAAAGTTTTTTTTTCCCCCTATGGGATTATTAATGAAGGTTTAAGTCTCCAGAGATGGATGAGTGAATGTCAATATAAAGGGCTGGAGGGATATTACATAGAGGTTTGGAGCTCCATTC
>NW_027988755.1:0-202 GCF_054177405.1 Leptonychotes weddellii
GGGGCGCCTGGGTGGCTCAGTTGGTTAAGCCACTGCCTTCGGCTCAGGTCATGATCCTGGAGTCCCGGGATCGAGTCCCGCATCGGGCTCCCTGCTCGGCAGGGAGTCTGCTTCTCCCTCTGACCCTCCTCCCTCTCATGCTCTCTGTCTCTCATTCTCTCTGTCTCAAATAAATAAATAAAATCTTTAAAAAAAAAAAAAA
>NW_027988756.1:0-202 GCF_054177405.1 Leptonychotes weddellii
ATGGGGATTAACATAAGAATTAAAAAAAAAAAAAGAAAAAGTGACATACACATACAATGGAATATTATTCAACCTGAAAAAAGGAAGTCCTAAGTGAAATAAGCCAGTCACAGAAAGATGAATACTACAGGATTCCACTTATTTGAGGTGTCTAAAATAATCAAACTCACAGTAGCAGAGAGGTAGAATGGTGGTTGCCAGG
>NW_027988757.1:0-1047 GCF_054177405.1 Leptonychotes weddellii
TCAGAGGGAGAAGCAGACTCCCCGCCGAGCAGGGAGCCCGATGCGGGACTCGATCCGGGTGGCTCCAGGATCATGACCTGAGCCGAAGGCAGTCGCTTAACCACCTGAGCCACCCGGGCGCCCTCTTCATATCTATTTTAATCAGAGCAATATCACTAATACATCACAAAGACACATTTTGGTGTTTTTTTAGTAATCCTCACTATCTCTACTTCCAGGGAAATGTTTCAAAACTTTGCATTCTTTTCAAGTTTATTAGGCCAATCATATCTGCTCTCACAATCCTCACAGACCCCCGAGAACCACCACACACACACACACACACACACACACACCACCACAAGTACCAATACCAATACCACCACCAACAACAACATATACTCAGGAAATTTCCAAAGGCTACACGCCCAACTTCCTTTATGCTAACATCCTGCAAGCCATGTCCATACAACGCTGATACAGACTGGATGTTTGTGCTCCGCCCCACTCATATGTTGAAACCTAATGCTCAGTGTGGTGTTAGGGGCTTTCAGGAGGTGATTAGGTCTTGAGAGAGGAGCCCTTGTTAATGGTATTAGTGCCCTTATAAAAAAGATGCTCAGAGAGCTCCCCCCTCTCCTCTGCCTTGTGAGGACACAGTTGAAAGACAGCTGTCTTGAATCAGCGAGCAGCCTCGCCACAGACAGAATCTGTCAGCACCTAGATCTTAGACTTCCCAGCCCCCCAGAACTGTGAGAAATAAGCTTCTGTTGGGTAAGCCACCCATTTATGGTAATTTGTTATAGCAGCCTGAACAGACAAAGGCACACGCTTATTTTTTCCCTTCATTTTCCCCCTAAGGAATATATGGTGGAAGTTAATACCTCCACTAGCAGTCCATATCTCATTTTCTCACAATTTTTACAGGATTTTTGGCATCATTTATTTGATCTCTCCCTTGAATCTTTACCTTCAATTTCTCTAATGGATCTTTCTCCTTAGGCATAAAATGACAGTCTCTCACATTTTATAATAGTTCTCCCTTAATTCTAAATTTCTGAATTCATC
>NW_027988758.1:0-202 GCF_054177405.1 Leptonychotes weddellii
CCTTCATTTTTCCCTTCCTTCTCCTAATGTCCTCCATGCTATTCCTTATGTTCCACAAATAAGTGAAACCATATGATAATTGACTTTCTCTGCTTGACTTATTTCACTTAGCATAATCTCCTCCAGTCCCATCCATGTTGATGTAAAAGTTGGGTATTCATCCTTTCTGATGGCTGAGTAATATTCCATTGTATATATGGAC
>NW_027988759.1:0-202 GCF_054177405.1 Leptonychotes weddellii
CAGAGAATCACATATACCCTCTCCCCTGCACACAGTTTCCCCTATTATTATGATCTTGCATTAGTGTGGTATATTTGTTACAATTAATGAACAAATATTGTTACTTAAAACTCATACTGACATTAAGTGCCCCTCTTTGGGTTCTACAGTTCTGTGGGCTTTGACAAATTTAAAACACATATTCACCATTACAGTATCATGC
>NW_027988760.1:0-202 GCF_054177405.1 Leptonychotes weddellii
CAATATATGTTAAGAAAAAAAAAAGAAGAAGAAGGTAGCAGGAGGGGAAGAATGAAGCGGGGGAAATCGGAGGGGTAGATGAACCATGAGAGACTGTGGACTCTGAAAAACAAACTGAGGGTTCTAGAGGGGAGGTGGGTGGGGGGATGGGTTAGCCTGGTGATGGGTATTAAGGAGGGCACGTTCTGCATGGAGCACTGGG
>NW_027988761.1:0-202 GCF_054177405.1 Leptonychotes weddellii
GTTGGCCTGGTGGTGGGTATTGAGGAGGGCACGTTCTGCATGGAGCACTGGGTGTTATGCACAAACAATGAATCATGGAACACTTCATCTAAAACTAATGATGGAATGCACGGGGATTAACATGACAATAAAAAAAGAAAAATAATAAAAATAAATAAAAATAAAATAAAAATGAAATGCTGGCACTCTTTACCATTGTGAA
>NW_027988762.1:0-202 GCF_054177405.1 Leptonychotes weddellii
TCACAACCTCAAGATCAAGAGTCACACACTCCACTGACTGAGCCAGCCAGGCACCCCTGGATATTTATGCTTTTAAACCAGATTAATTGATTATGTTACCTGAAATATGTAAGGCATTGGATATCTGATTTATCCATAGGGATTAGTGTTTATTAGTCATTAACATGTAGATTCACCTAGAAGAGAACAGGTGTCTGGGGAA
>NW_027988763.1:0-202 GCF_054177405.1 Leptonychotes weddellii
TCAAGGATTTCTGGCTTAAATCTAGTTTGCATGAATTTGGTATGTCTTAAACTTGCTATAACTTTTGATGTTTAATATGTTGTGATGATTATAAACACATTTATATAGGATATTTTCAATTCTTAAAATTTTTACCCCAGTTGTTTAGTATGTATACTTAAATAATTGTCATTTTCAAGCAAATACATTATTGGCTCATAAA
>NW_027988764.1:0-202 GCF_054177405.1 Leptonychotes weddellii
ATGGGGATTAACATAAGAATTAAAAAAAAAAAAAGAAAAAGTGACATACACATACAATGGAATATTATTCAACCTGAAAAAAGGAAGTCCTAAGTGAAATAAGCCAGTCACAGAAAGATGAATACTACAGGATTCCACTTATTTGAGGTGTCTAAAATAATCAAACTCACAGTAGCAGAGAGGTAGAATGGTGGTTGCCGGG
>NW_027988765.1:0-202 GCF_054177405.1 Leptonychotes weddellii
GACTAGTGCCACACACTAGATTTTGTGTGTATTTTGGTCTGTTAGAACAAAGTGCCTCCCAAAATTTTAAAGAAAGAAAAACATATATGTACAAAATTAAGGGTAAATACGATGAAGGGATGGAATATGATTATAAAGATGAAAATTATAAAAGATTTTATAAAAGGAATTGATAAGAAGTTGCTTAAAAAAAGAAAGAGGA
>NW_027988766.1:0-202 GCF_054177405.1 Leptonychotes weddellii
TATAAAAAAAAACCTAGCACAGTGCCAGAGACTTACTGAGGGTTAATAGTGTTAGCACCATTCTTCTCTCTGTTCACTGGGGAATGAGGATTAACCCCTGTGTGTGTATAAAGTGCTAGGACAGTACCTGACACATGGCAAGAGCTCAATAAATGTAGCTGCAATTCTCATCATTTTGATGATTGTTTCCATTTCCCTAGAA
>NW_027988767.1:0-202 GCF_054177405.1 Leptonychotes weddellii
ATGAAAGAGGGCACATTCTGCATGGAGCACTGGGTGTTATGCACAAACAATGAATCATGGAACACTACATCAAAAACTAATGATGTAATGTATGGTGATTAACATAACAATAAAAAAATAATTCATGCTACATATTAAAGAAATTTGAACAAAAACCAAAGGAAAAATTGCACATTGCAAATTTAGCCCTTTGATATTAAAA
>NW_027988768.1:0-1047 GCF_054177405.1 Leptonychotes weddellii
CCCCAGTCTCCTGGCAGCGTGTGGGAGGGACTCCAGGAGTTCAGGCTGGAAGATGTGCTGCCCTCAGTTACGCCGACGGTCGCTGTGCTTGTTCCCACGAGACCACGGACGCCCAGAATCCTGGCTCACGGACATCCTGGTGCAGGCTCGCGGGGGACGCCCGCCCTCCTTCCTGCTACAGGCTCAGTGTGAAGGGCACTTCGGCCAGCAGGGGGCGCCGCCGCTCCGTTCGTGAGCCGGGCACCGCGCACTGGGCTCCAGGTGGCAGCCCAGGGGCAGGGGCTAAGGGGCGTGGGCACCACAGGGTCCGGGGGCTCTCTGCACCTTTAGAGCCCCCACATCCCTCTGGAGCGCCTACCCTCCCTGGGCACCCCCTTCCTTGCAGTTTCCCAGGGTGGGGCAGGCCTGAAAGGGCCTTGGAGGCACCGAGTCCTGCTCGTTTGTGGGTTCACGAGGTCCCGGCCTTCTGGGGGCACCTGGAGATGAGCTGGGGTGCCACTGGGCGCGTGCCCTGGTGGCGACTGTGTGTGGGGGTGCGGCGGTGGGAGCGTTTCTTCCAGAGCAGGGCTGGGCCCTCGGGTCCCACTCCCGGGCGTGGCTCGCACACTCTCCTGCCTGCCCCCAGCCCCCTGGCCATCTATCTACCATTCCTGGGGTGCAGGGGCACTGCCACCGCCCAGGCTCCCCGGGTCAGTGTCCTGCAGCTGTCACAACAAATTGCCACAAACTGGTATGATATGTGTCCTGGCCATCAGGTGGTCAGCGTGGGCCTGGGCACCCACCAGACGTCCCCAGGAGAGGTCCCAGGCTGTAGAACACACTCACCCCAGCGGGGTCTGGCATGCCAAGGGCCTCCCTTAGTGGACCTAGTTCTGAGACAAATAGTGGTAGGAGGGGATGGGGTGGCCCTGAGCTGGTGGCTGGAGTGGGCTCTGGGGACTGAAGTCAGAGAGGGTTCTACCGGGATGCCACCATTCACTGGCCATTGCCTTTGGAAAGTCTTACTGAATGGCTCGGGCCCTGTTTGCTGACTGTAAAATGGGGATA
>NW_027988769.1:0-202 GCF_054177405.1 Leptonychotes weddellii
AAAAAGCTCCAGAACACTTCTTTTTTCTTTTTTCTTTTTATTTATTTAGTTATTCTTAAAGATTTTTTTTTTAAAGATTTTATTTATTTTTTTTTTAGGGAGCGAGCGAGAGAGAAACAGCATGAGAGGGGAGAGGGTCAGAGAGAGAAGCAGGCTCCCCGCTGAGCCAGGAGCCCGATGTGGGACTCGATCCCAGGACACT
>NW_027988770.1:0-202 GCF_054177405.1 Leptonychotes weddellii
CACGGGGCTGGGGGGTCCCCGGGACCTTAGAGACTATATGGAAAGCCTGCAAGACCACATGTGAACTCCTTTCTTACGTTTGTATTCACCTTTATGCCTTCTGTTTTTTGAACGGTGGAGCAGTGAGTTTGTTCAGCAATAGGGGATGATTTAACAAAGCTTCATTTGGGGCGGTCTGGGGCGGGGAATCCCTTTCTGAACA
>NW_027988771.1:0-202 GCF_054177405.1 Leptonychotes weddellii
CTAGGAAACCAACTGAAGGTGGCAGAAAGGGAGGTGGGTAGGGGGATTGGGGTAATGGGTGATGGGCACTAAGGAGGGCACGTGATGTGATGAGCACTGGGTGTTATACGCAACTAATGAATCATTGAACATTTTATCAAAAACTAAAGATATACTAAACGTTGGCTAATTGAATTTAAATTTAAAAAAATTTAAAAAACCC
>NW_027988772.1:0-202 GCF_054177405.1 Leptonychotes weddellii
ATGGGCTCACAGAGGGAGGGAGTGGGTTTTGTTTCTCAACTTTGATTTGAAATCACACAGACTTAGGGAAATGTCGCAAAAATAGTAGAAAGAACTACTATATCCCCTTCACCGGATACTCCAAACATTTTTTTTTTTTAAAGATTTTATTTATTTATTTGAGAGAGAGAGAGTGAGAGACAGAGAGCATGAGAGGGAGGAG
>NW_027988773.1:0-202 GCF_054177405.1 Leptonychotes weddellii
CAGAGAATCACATATACCCTCTCCCCTGCACACAGTTTCCCCTATTATTATGATCTTGCATTAGTGTGGTATATTTGTTACAATTAATGAACAAATATTGTTACTTAAAACTCATACTGACATTAAGTGCCCCTCTTTGGGTTCTACAGTTCTGTGGGCTTTGACAAATTTAAAACACATATTCACCATTACAGTATCACGC
>NW_027988774.1:0-202 GCF_054177405.1 Leptonychotes weddellii
CAACTTATATTCCTGTGACTGCCGTATGGACCTTCCCTTCTCTCCGGGCCCGGGGAACTCCAGAAGCACATTTGCCTGGTGACCAGTCAGTCCTGCTCTCTTTCCAGATAGGCAGCTTTTCGGTTGGCAGACCCTCCCGTCAGACTGGGGAGTGGTGTCCCTCCATAGGCTGCCAGGCACGAAGAGGGGGGCCCTCTGGAGG
>NW_027988775.1:0-202 GCF_054177405.1 Leptonychotes weddellii
GGCGCCTGGGTGGCTCAGTTGGTTAAGCGACTGCCTTCGGCTCAGGTCATGATCCTGGAGTCCTGGGATCGAGTCCCGCATCGGGCTCCCTGCTCGGCAGGGAGTCTGCTTCTCCCTCTGACCCTCCTCCCTCTCATGCTCTCTGTATCTCATTCTCTCTGTCTCAAATAAATAAATAAAATCTTTAAAAAAAAAAAAAGAC
>NW_027988776.1:0-202 GCF_054177405.1 Leptonychotes weddellii
GGGCGCCTGGGTGGCTCAGTTGGTTAAGCGACTGCCTTCGGCTCAGGTCATGATCCTGGAGTCCCTGGATCGAGTCCCGCATCGGGCTCCCTGCTTGGCGGGGAGCCTGCTTCTCCCTCTCCCACTGCCCCCTGCTTGTGTTCCCTCTCTCGCTGTGTCTTTCTCTGTCAAATAAATAAATAAAATCTTTAAAAAAAAAAAA
>NW_027988777.1:0-202 GCF_054177405.1 Leptonychotes weddellii
GGGCGCCTGGGTGGCTCAGTTGGTTAAGCGACTGCCTTCGGCTCAGGTCATGATCCTGGAGTCCCGGGATCGAGTCCCACATGGGGCTCCCTGCTCAGCGGGGAGTCTGCTTCTCCCTCTGACCCTCCTCCCTCTCATGCTTTCTGTCTCTCATTCTCTCTCTCTCAAATAAATAAATAAAATCTTAAAAAAAAAAAAAAAA
>NW_027988778.1:0-202 GCF_054177405.1 Leptonychotes weddellii
TCGGAGAGGAGGCCTTTGGGAGGTGATTAAGCCATGAGGTGAAGCCTTCATGAATGGGATTAGTGCCCTTATAACGGAGGCCTGAGAGGCATCCCTCTCCTCGTCCTTCATGGGATGGCACTGTGTGAGAAAACAGCGTCTGTGAACCAGGAAGCCATTCTTTCTATATTCTGATCGTGGATTTCCCAGCTTCTAGAAACAA
>NW_027988779.1:0-1047 GCF_054177405.1 Leptonychotes weddellii
ACTGCAAAGCCCTTCTCCCAATGAACCCCTGGGTTATTCACCTTTGCAAACCCAGCACCTAACACATTCTTGGTAGGTGGCAAGCATTCAGTAAGGTATACTCTCAACTGAGGATGGGAAGAGACAGTCACAAGATTACCCCATATTACGATTAAAACAAATTAGAGTTACCGCTCATTAATCCCATTATGGGGGGGGGGCCTCACCTGGAGAGGTTCCTAATTAGGTCTCAGCAGATATGCAGATTGGGGATTAAGGGGAAGGACTGGTGAAGCAGAAGTAGAGCTTCCCAGCTAGCGTTGGGGTAAATCTGACAAGCTGAGTTTTCAGTGGATAATTCCCCCACCTTCCCCCAACCCCAGTAGGGTAATCAGGAATAATCACCCAGAGAAGAAGGGTATATGAGATGAGTCTGTCCAAAGTCCACAAACTAGTCATTTGCTGATCCAGACTCATTTCTTGCCACACTGTCCCAGGCTTTAACTTTCCTTAGATACCAAGTTTCTTTTCTTTTCTTTCTTTTTTTTTAAAGTAATTTCTATGCCCAACCTGGGGCTCAAACTCAGGACCAGGAGATCAGGCGTCACATGCTCCACTCACTGAACCAGCCAGATACCAAGTTTCTATTATCTTCCTTCATACCTAAACCCTCAACAGGTCCCAAGGCTAAGTCTAAATTGCACATCCTATCTATTTAAAAATTGTCCCTTCCCTACCTACACATAAGGCTCATTTTCCAGGAACCTTCTTTCTCCCAACTACACACTGAACTACTTTCCACGAACCCTCTTCTGCTCTTCACACTGAGTTCCTCGCTGTCAAAGGAACGAGATTCTTATTAGTTACCTACACTCACACCTTACCTCTGAACTCCAAATGGCTCTTCTTCTGCCACTCACCTTTGCCTACAGAAACCTTCCTTTTCTAACCATTCTCTTCTTACAGTCAATACAGCTCGATTCAGTACTTAATTTTTCGAATGCTCTCCATCCCATGTCAGCTTCCCCAGCACATCCACACTCAGAATTAAAGCACGCACCCAGTCTC
>NW_027988780.1:0-202 GCF_054177405.1 Leptonychotes weddellii
CCCCTCCAGCAACCCTCAGTTTGTTTCCTGAGATTAAGAATTCCTCATATCAGTGAGGTCATATGATACTATTTCTCCCCTATTTTATGTTTTTTTGTTTACTTTTAATCTTCTCTACTTCCTTTTTTATTTCTTAATCAGGATGGATATAGCTTTTTGTTTTAGTTAATTCCATTTCCCTCCTTGTTTAATATGGAAGACC
>NW_027988781.1:0-202 GCF_054177405.1 Leptonychotes weddellii
AGGAATGGGGTGACTGGGTGATAGACACTGGGGAGGGTATGTGCTCTGGTAAGCGCTGTGAATTGTGCAAGACTGTTGAATCTCAGATCTGTACCTCTGAAACAAATAATGCAATATATGTTTAGAAAAAAATAAAAGAAGAAGATAGCAGAAGGGGAAGAATGAAGGGGGGGAATCAGAGGGAGAGACGCACTATGAGAGA
>NW_027988782.1:0-202 GCF_054177405.1 Leptonychotes weddellii
AAGAAGAATTCTTCCATTTCTTCGTCAGTTATTTCTACATTTTTGATACCCAGGCAGTAGGGTTTATATGGCAGCTAAAAGTTGCATTACAACTAGAACTCAGAATTGATTCTGAGAAATTTTAGAAAGAGCCATAGGGATAGTTATAATATGAAAAAAAGGAGATGGCAGACAAACTATTGTGGTAGATTATGAATATGAC
>NW_027988783.1:0-202 GCF_054177405.1 Leptonychotes weddellii
CTACTTCTCCCTCTCCCACTCCCCCTGCTTGTGTTCCCTTTCTCTCTGCATCTCTCTCTGACAAATAAATAAATAAAAATCTTTTTTAAAAATTTAAAAAAAAATTTTTAATGAGCCAGTCATTTACCAACCCATTCACTCACCTCCCACTGCTATATGCCCACAATGTGTGGGGTCACAGAAAGACCAACATGACACAGCC
>NW_027988784.1:0-202 GCF_054177405.1 Leptonychotes weddellii
ATATATGCTAAGTGAAATAAGCCAATCACAAAACGACAAATACTGTGCGATTCCACTTATATGAGGTCCCTAGAGTAGTTAAATTCATAGCAACAGAAAGTAGAATGGTAGTTGCCAGGGGTTGGGGGAGAGAAAGAGATGGGGTTATTGTTTAATGGGCACAGAGTTTCACACAAAAAAAGAGAGTTCCATGGATGGATGG
>NW_027988785.1:0-202 GCF_054177405.1 Leptonychotes weddellii
AACAAGCTCCAGAACACTTCTTTTTTCTTTTTTCTTTTTATTTATTTAGTTATTCTTAAAGATTTTTTTTTTAAAGATTTTATTTATTTTTTTTTTAGGGAGCGAGCGAGAGAGAAACAGCATGAGAGGGGAGAGGGTCAGAGAGAGAAGCAGGCTCCCCGCTGAGCCAGGAGCCCGATGTGGGACTCGATCCCAGGACCCT
>NW_027988786.1:0-202 GCF_054177405.1 Leptonychotes weddellii
AGATTAGTAGTGACCTTTAGGGAATTGTGCAGAAATATCTTTACTAAAATAAAAAGTATGCCTTTATTGTCAATGTTGGGTTTGTAAAACAAAGATAATTCTCTCCAAAGTGGAAAATTTGTATCATATTCTGAAACATGGAATAACTTTGTTTAATGGTTCAGCTATAAACCATTCAACATAGGGGTCCATGATATGAGGC
>NW_027988787.1:0-202 GCF_054177405.1 Leptonychotes weddellii
GTATTTGAAATATCTCACCAAAAAATATTTGAAGAAGAATAATCTCCGTGACTGGTTGCGCGTAGTTGCAAACAGCAAAGAGAGTTACGAGTTGCGTTACTTCCAGATTAACCAAGACGAGGAAGAGGAGGAAGATGAGGATTAAAACTCATTTATCTGGAATATTTTGTATGAGTTCTTAAATAAAACTTGGGAACCAAAA
>NW_027988788.1:0-202 GCF_054177405.1 Leptonychotes weddellii
AAGGGGGGGAAATCGGAGGGGTAGACAAACCATGAGAGACGATGGACTCTGAAAAACAAACTGAGGGTTCTAGAGGGGAGGGGGGTGGGAGGATGGGTTAGCCTGGTGATGGGTATTGAGGAGGGCACATTCTGCATGGAGCACTGGGTGTTATGCACAAACAATGAATCATGGAACACTACATCTAAAACTAATGATGTAA
>NW_027988789.1:0-202 GCF_054177405.1 Leptonychotes weddellii
CTTGCTTCATCTCGACACTTGGCAGCCTCTAGCACCTTGGCACAGACTGGGTCTGAGAAAAAAACGTTTGTGGAATGACTAATAGAAATAGCCCAGGCTCACCGAGCACAGATACCAGGCCAAGCTCTTGATGTGGCTTATCCCCTTTTACCCTTAGAGGGATCCTAGGAGGTGGGCGCTGCCACCAGCTGCCATTTGCGGA
>NW_027988790.1:0-1047 GCF_054177405.1 Leptonychotes weddellii
GGGGACGTTTTGTGGCCTTCACCTTAGGGTTGAGTCCAGGTCGGCCTGAGATGCGGATGCACGCCGGGAACCGAGAACACGCACACAGCACCATCCACATTTCCGAAGCGACAGTGCATGCAGGAAAGACGCTGGCTTGCAGTTTCCACGGAGCCAAGAGCCACCCTGCACGCTCCACAGCACCCGTCCCCGCTCTCCCCTGGACCCCGTCCACAGACCCAAGCCACTCCTGTCCCGAGACTCTCCCTGCTCGAATCCTCGTTGAGGATTGCTGGAGCTTCTCACGCCGGGTTCCTCGCCGCTCAGCTGTTCTACTCGATCTGCACGAAGCCTCCTCCCGCTTTGCTTCCAGACAACACCATCTGGATTTGGGGTCTGTGCTGAGTCCCCTGCATCCTGCCCCTTCCGCTCACCCCACAGCAGACACCTAGGTTCCCTGAAAGCCCCTCGGCCGGATGCTTTGGCCACCAAATCTCACGTCCTTCCAGGCACAGCTCTGAGGTCACTTCCTCCTGGAAGCCGTGAGCAGAGCCTCCACCCAGGGATTCCCATCAAGCCTCTCAGATCCTGGGCGCGGCATGGGAGTGAAGCAGACCCATGTCACTTTGCTCCTTAAACGTGTGAGCTCCGAATCTGCTTATCTGGATTCCCCCGTTCCTGGTGAGCCCGGCGCCCACACGAGGAGCCTGCTTCCTTCTTGAGCTTCCTGTTGTGAAACGTAAACCGACCACTGGTGTCTACCCTGCGTCAAGTGACGCTCCTGGCGCTGTTTTTCCAAAGGCATTTGCTCACTTCGTGTCTCTGTGTCACATTTTGGTATTTCTCGCAGTATTTCCAGCTTTTTCGTTATTATTACACTGATCACCATGATCCGTGATTACGACAGGTGATGCGCTCAGATGGTGGTGAGCTTTTCACCAAAAGTATTTTTTCATCAAGGTGTGTGCATTGTTTTTTTAGACATGAGGCTGTTGCACACTTAGCGGACCACAGTACAGAGTAAACGTCGCTTTTACGTGCACTGAGGAGCCCCAAAGCTTATCTGAC
>NW_027988791.1:0-202 GCF_054177405.1 Leptonychotes weddellii
GATGAAGTGTTCCATGATTCATTGTTTGTGCATAACACCCAGTGCTCCATGCAGAATGTGCCCTCCTCAATACCCACCACCAGGCTAACCCATCCTCCCACCCCCCTCCCCTCTAGAACCCTCAGTTTGTTTTTCAGAGTCCATCGTCTCTCATGGTTCGTCTACCCCTCCGATTTCCCCTGCTTCATTCTTCCCCTCCCGC
>NW_027988792.1:0-202 GCF_054177405.1 Leptonychotes weddellii
ACCGTCTTTAAGTAGGGGTAAGTTATTCTAAAAGAAATAAGTCTTAGATAGTTTCCTTTCAAGTCAAGTGTCTTGATGTTTAAATAAACTTCTTATTTAAAAAAAAAAAATGAGGTCATGTGCCTTCTATGCTTGCCAGCCCTTGAATGACCTCCCATTGTACTTAGAATACATCCAAATTCCTCAAATGCCACCCACAGGA
>NW_027988793.1:0-202 GCF_054177405.1 Leptonychotes weddellii
AAAAAAAAAAAAAAGGAAATCAACTGTACTAACAAGCACAAAAGACAGTGTCACTTGCACTTGCTTGTTTCTGTACCTAAATATCAATGGGTTACAAATATCTCCATGCCCATCATTGAACATTTTCAGGAGTCCCAGCTGCACTCACTGTGCATCACAGGACCACCCAGCTCAACGTGCAAGCTTGATAGAAGCAGCATAA
>NW_027988794.1:0-202 GCF_054177405.1 Leptonychotes weddellii
AATAGGGCGCCTGGGTGGCTCAGTTGGTTAAGCGACTGCCTTCGGCTCAGGTCATGATCCTGGAGTCCCGGGATCGAGTCCCGCATCGGGCTCCCTGCTCGGCAGGGAGTCTGCTTCTCCCTCTGACCCTCCTCCCTCTCATGCTCTCTGTCTCTCACTCTCTCACTCTCAAATAAATAAATAAAATCTTAAAAAAAAAAAA
>NW_027988795.1:0-202 GCF_054177405.1 Leptonychotes weddellii
AACTGAAATGCTACTGCAATATTCAACTACTGTAGTTTCAGCAGGTACAACAGACAACAAAACACTGGGGAAATCTGACTTTTTGCACTAAATGAAAACATGAAACAGGGCTTGTTTTTTGTCATTTATGGTGTAGTAAAGCACATTATAGTACAAGACTATTATATGAACCTCAGATGCACTGCACAAAAAAAAAAAAAAA
>NW_027988796.1:0-202 GCF_054177405.1 Leptonychotes weddellii
CCCTCAGCAGCCTCCATGCTGCATTTTAGCAACCCAGGTATTATGGTTGATTTCATGCTCTACATTTTTTTTTTATTCTTATGTTAATCCCCATACATTACATCATTAGTTCTAGATGAAGTGTTCCATGATTCATTGTTCGTGCACAACACCCAGTGCTCCATGCAGAACGTGCCCTCCTCAATACCCACCACCAGGCGAA
>NW_027988797.1:0-202 GCF_054177405.1 Leptonychotes weddellii
CCATGCTCCAGACTGGAGTCCCGACCTCCCCCAGCCTCGCTCAGGTGCGGCCTCCCCACCTCAGGGGCTCGCACAGCGCTCCTCGGGCTCCCGGGGCCCACTCCGCGCGTCAAGGCCCCGCAGCACGTGGCGCTGGACCCCAGGAGGCCCAAGAGGGGCCGCGTGGTGCGCGTGCGCCGTGTCGCAGCGGGCTTCCCGCGCC
>NW_027988798.1:0-202 GCF_054177405.1 Leptonychotes weddellii
GGCCGACGGAGGCCCCTCCCCCGCCGTCTATCCTCCCGAATATCGCCTCGGATTCACTTCTCCGCACGTCCTACCTTCCAGAAAGTGGTCGCTTTTCTGTTCAGAGAGTTGTTGCTATTCTTTTCTTCGATCTCCTGTTGAGTTTGTAGGTGTTCAGAATGGTTTGATCCCTATCCAGCTGAATTCCTGAGAGGAGACGAAA
>NW_027988799.1:0-202 GCF_054177405.1 Leptonychotes weddellii
CAGCTTATATTCCTGTGACTGCCGTATGGACCTTCCCTTCTCTCCGGGCCCGGGGAACTCCAGAAGCACATTTGCCTGGTGACCAGTCAGTCCTGCTCTCTTTCCAGATAGGCAGCTTTTCGGTTGGCAGACCCTCCCGTCAGACTGGGGAGTGGTGTCCCTCCATAGGCTGCCAGGCACGAAGAGGGGGGCCCTCTGGTGG
>NW_027988800.1:0-202 GCF_054177405.1 Leptonychotes weddellii
CAATTTTTATTTCATTAAACTTCCACCTGTGTGTCTTGGGTTTGGTACTATCCTGCCTGAGGAACTATCCTTGTGATTTTTTTTTTTTTTTTTATTCTTACGTTAATCCCCATACATTACATCATTAGTTCTAGATGAAGTGTTCCATGATTCATTGTTTGTGCATAACACCCAGTGCTCCATGCAGAACGTGCCCTCCGCA
>NW_027988801.1:0-1046 GCF_054177405.1 Leptonychotes weddellii
GGTAGACGACCAGCTGCTCACATCACATCCTGAGGGAAACGCAGAGCAAACCACGAGATGCGTCACGCCTGTCAGGAGGGCCAACATCCCAGGAGACACGGGCTGGCGAGGATGTGGGAAAAGGAACCGCCATGCGCTGCCGGTGCGAATGCCAACTGCTACAGCCACTCTGGGGAACAGGATGGAGGGTCCTCAAAAGACTAAACCCAGAATTCCCGTGTGATCCAGCAATCCCACTTCCAGCTCCTTATCCGAAGGGAAGACCCCTGCACTCCCGTGTCCGCTGCAGCCTTAGCAGACCAGCCAAGCCACGGAGACGACCCGGGTGTCCGTCGGCGGACGGCTGCATGGAGATGGGTGGGTACGCACCAGCACGCCAAGCCGTCAAAACCAGTGGAATCTTGCCCCTGGTGACCACACAGATGGAGCGGACGGGGTCATGGCAAGTGAAAGGAATCAGACCAAGACCGTAGGCTGTCATGTACATGTGGAATCCGAGACCGCAGCAGCTACGGAGCTCAGAACAGATGCGTGGTCGCCACAGGTGGGGGGGTGGGAGTGGGAGAAATGGGTGAACTGGCTTGTTTAAATAAACTGACGAAAGCCACAGTGCACCTAGACATACGGTAACGTAGCAGGGAAACCCGCAGGAGAGTGGCAGGTCTGCGCGTCCGCTGCAGCTGCTGGGGCCCTACGGACTCGTGCATGCACGCTTCCCTCCAGATGCTCTCAGATCCCCGCCAGAGGAGAAATCGGTACGCAGGGTGCTTTTGCAAATAACCCTTAGGTCTGTGTATACAATGGACACTGTGTTAATGAAAGCGAACGAAAAGAATGAGAGGTTTTCTTTTTATTTAAAGATTTCATGTATTTATTTGACAGAGAGAGACAGCGAGAGAGGGAACACAAGCAGGGGGAGTGGGAGAGGGAGAAGCAGGCTTCCCGCCGAGCAGGGACCCGACGCGGGGCTCGATCCCAGGACCCCGGGACCATGACCTGAGCCGAAGGGAGACGCTTAAACACTGAGCCCACCAGGCCCCCCAAGA
>NW_027988802.1:0-202 GCF_054177405.1 Leptonychotes weddellii
GCAAGACTGTTGAATCTCAGATCTGTACCTCTGAAACAAATAATGCAATATATGTTAAGAAAAAAAAAAGAAGAAGAAGAAGGTAGCGGGAGGGGAAGAATGAAGCGGGGGAAATCGGAGGGGTAGACGAACCATGAGAGACGATGGACTCTGAAAAACAAACAGGGTTCTAGAGGGGAGGGGGGTGGGAGGATGGGTTAGC
>NW_027988803.1:0-202 GCF_054177405.1 Leptonychotes weddellii
CAGAATACAGAATGCATGTTTTCTAGGCACATAATTTTAAAAATGAATAAAAACTTGTTTACCATTTTTTTTTGTAAGAGCGGACCAGTAATTCAAGAAAAATGTTTACTTTTTAACCAAGTTAAAACAGAATTTTAATTTTCCATCTGCATAGTTTGATATTTAAATATATCTTAATTTTAACCAGTATTGACAACACGTA
>NW_027988804.1:0-202 GCF_054177405.1 Leptonychotes weddellii
TTAAAAAACCTTCCTTTCAACTTCCTTCAAAAGCTACTGACTTATTTTCCTTTTGTTTTCAGACTTCTTGAAATAGTAGTCTGAACTTGTAACTGTACTTGCTAAACTTTTATTCTTACACTACATCTCATCATAGTTAGGCTATTACTTTGTACCATTTTACAGACTTATTTTGCTAAAGTCGTTGATTCCTTCACGCTAA
>NW_027988805.1:0-202 GCF_054177405.1 Leptonychotes weddellii
AGAAAAAAAAAAAAGAAGAAGAAGAAGGTAGCGGGAGGGGAAGAATGAAGCGGGGGAAATCGGAGGGGTGGACGAACCATGAGAGACGATGGACTCTGAAAAACAAACTGAGGGTTCTAGAGGGGAGGGGGGTGGGAGGATGGGTTGGCCTGGTGGTGGGTATTGAGGAGGGCACGTTCTGCATGGAGCACTGGGTGTTGTG
>NW_027988806.1:0-202 GCF_054177405.1 Leptonychotes weddellii
AAACAAAAAACTAAAGCCCAAGAAACTGAATGGATTTTCCTATATTATGTAGATGTTTTAGCTGGTACCCAAATATAAACTCCTGAAGCAAAGTCATAGCTACCATGAAGCAGACAAACGCTCAGTGGAGTTCCACTGAATGGGTAAGTGAATAACACTGACCCTGAATCTTCCCAGGACAGCCACTTATCTGCCAGACGTC
>NW_027988807.1:0-202 GCF_054177405.1 Leptonychotes weddellii
GAGTAGTGCCACACACTAGATTTTGTGTGTATTTTGGTCTGTTAGAACAAAGTGCCTCCCAAAATTTTAAAGAAAGAAAAACATATATGTACAAAATTAAGGGTAAATACGATGAAGGGATGGAATATGATTATAAAGATGAAAATTATAAAAGATTTTATAAAAGGAATTGATAAGAAGTTGCTTAAAAAAAGAAAGAAGA
>NW_027988808.1:0-202 GCF_054177405.1 Leptonychotes weddellii
CAAAGAATCACATATACCCTCTCCCCTGCACACAGTTTCCCCTATTATTATGATCTTGCATTAGTGTGGTATATTTGTTACAATTAATGAACAAATATTGTTAATTAAAACTCATACTGACATTAAGTGCCCCTCTTTGGGTTCTACAGTTCTGTGGGCTTTGACAAATTTAAAACACATATTCACCATTACAGTATCATGC
>NW_027988809.1:0-202 GCF_054177405.1 Leptonychotes weddellii
AGTGGGGAGGGTCAGAGGCAGAAGCAGGCTCCCTGCCGAGCAGGGAGCCCGATGCGGGACTCGATCCAGGGACTCCAGGATCATGACCTGAGCCGAAGGCAGTCGCTTAACCAACTGAGCCACCCAGGCGCCCCTGTATCTTCCCTCTTCTTATGCAGGCTGCATCCAATTATCTGCCCATGCTGGGTATAAAGACTTATCC
>NW_027988810.1:0-202 GCF_054177405.1 Leptonychotes weddellii
AATTGGGCGCCTGGGTGGCTCAGTTGGTTAAGCGACTGCCTTCGGCTCAGGTCATGATCCTGGAGTCCCGGGATCGAGTCCCACATCGGGCTCCCTGCTCAGCAGGGAGTCTGCTTCTCCCTCTGACCCTCCTCCCTCTCATGCTCTCTGTCTCTCATTCTCTCTCTCGCAAATAAATAAAATCTTAAAAAAAAAAAAATTA
>NW_027988811.1:0-202 GCF_054177405.1 Leptonychotes weddellii
GCAGGGAAGAGAACATCTCCCTCATCTATATTTCAGGATTATATAAGGTTAAAATAGTAATTGTTAAACAACTATATGGATTATGAGATTCCGCATCAACTTATGAAAAAAGGACATATTTTATGTAATTTCCTACTAGTACGCTAAAGGCTTAAGACTTACGTTCCTGGCAATTCCTTACTTAAGGAATTCTGTCCAAGGA
>NW_027988812.1:0-1046 GCF_054177405.1 Leptonychotes weddellii
ATCCCAAAAGTGAAATGAAGCTAATAAAAAATGTCCTCTGATAATAACTTTCATTAGCTACTCTGGCTCTCAAACTTTTAGAAAATGACAATCTCTTGCTCTTTCTTTTCTTCTGAGTGCAGAAGTCCTTAATCAAGTATCTTTTTTACTTAAAAAAGAAAGCTGATCTCTTAAATACCTTTTAGTGTCTAGTTATTGGACACACACAATTGGAATCACTTTTAAATAACTTCTATATTTGCCAGTACAAAGTGGATGAAACAAGAACATGTTATGAATTTTAAACTATTTGATGTGTTCTTAGAGAAAGAAGTAGTTTTTGTGTGATGTAAGAATAGCCCAAACCTAAATAAAAGCAAGTTAGTTTATATGGGTAGTATTAGAAAAAATAATTTTGTTGAATATCTAAGCTGTAATGCATTTTGGCTTTAGATGGTGCATTTGGGCACCACAGTGAATCATAGAAAATGTAAACTCTTACTTTGGGAATGAGCTTCAGAGGCCACAGAGTGCTAGGCCAACTTTCCTTCTAAGTATCACTTATCTCTGAAGCATGTTGGAAGAAATGAGAATTTATTTTAAACATGAATATTTTCAGTGAGGACATTATCATTTATAAGATTGGCATAATGATTAGAAACATCTTCTTTAAGCTAGCTCTGTCTCCTTGTATCCATACTGTCTTTGGTTTTGCCCTCTGAACAACATAGCACCAAATCTCCCAATTACATAATACAACACATTTCAAAGCTGAATATTTCTACCCTATATTCACTTCTATCCTAAAAGTTAATTGTCTTCTGTTCCTTAAATGACTCTCTCTTAAACATGATATCCAAACACTTCAATACTTAAGTGACAACTTTCTTTTAGACCTCCTTTTCTTCTATTTTCCAAACTCTTAGCCATTCTTTTTTTTTTTTTATTCTTATGTTAATCCCCATACATTACATCATTAGTTCTAGATGAAGTGTTCCATGATTCATTGTTCGTGCACAACACCCAGTGCTCCATGCAGAACATGCCCTCCTCAATACCCACCACCA
>NW_027988813.1:0-202 GCF_054177405.1 Leptonychotes weddellii
CTATAGTACATACATTTAGAAAAAAAATACATACACGTGTATATATGTATGTGTGTGTGTGTGTGTATGGAAGGGTATATGCTGACATAAACTAGCTCCAGGTTTCAGCCATAACCATCCCTCTGTGCTCTGTGCTCTAGATCTGGAATAACCCATTCATCAGCTGGGATCCAGAAGAATGTGGTGCCATCAGTAAACTCAC
>NW_027988814.1:0-202 GCF_054177405.1 Leptonychotes weddellii
CACTTGACAAAATACAGCATTCTTTCCTGATTAAAACTCTTCAGAGTGTAGGGATAGAGGGAACATTCCTCAAGTGCATAAAATCCATCTATGAAAAACCCACATATGAAGAGTCTTTTTGCAGACTTTTCTCTTTTACCTTTTTACAGTCAAACCAACACATAACTGATCATCAAAATATATTTATTGTATTGCTGGGAAA
>NW_027988815.1:0-202 GCF_054177405.1 Leptonychotes weddellii
AATAGGGCGCCTGGGTGGCTCAGTTGGTTGGGCGACTGCCTTCGGCTCAGGTCATGATCCTGGAGTCCCGGGATCGAGTCCCGCATCGGGCTCCCTGCTCGGCGGGGAGTCTGCTTCTCCCTCTGACCCTCCTCCCTCTCATGCTCTCTGTCTCTCATTCTCTCTGTCTCAAATAAATAAATAAAATCTTTAAAAAAAAAAA
>NW_027988816.1:0-202 GCF_054177405.1 Leptonychotes weddellii
CGGGGCTGTTCCAGCAGACGGTGGGGGGGCCTCCGGGTGCATCAGACCTGGCAGCGTGAAGTCAGCGGGCTTTCTCCATGCACCCCGTCGTCATGGTCTTGTTGAGAGCATCTAGAGGATGCTGATTGCCCGACTCTGCCCCCACTTGGCTCTCTCCCCCAAACCCGGTGCTGGGAGAAAAGGGAAAGAATCTGGCAAATGC
>NW_027988817.1:0-202 GCF_054177405.1 Leptonychotes weddellii
GAGAGAGAGAGTCCAAGCAGACTCCCCACTGAGCAGATAGCCTGACATGGGGCTCAATCCCAAGACCCTGAGATCATGACCAGAGCCAAAATCAAGAGTCAGACACTAAACCTACTGAGCCACCCAAGCACCCAGTACCATACTGCCTTGATGACTACAACTTTGTAATATAGTTTGAAATACAGAATTGTGATGCCTCCAA
>NW_027988818.1:0-202 GCF_054177405.1 Leptonychotes weddellii
GCGGGGGACCGGGCTGCCCTCCGGCTGAGGACACTTTCCTCAGCAGTCTCCCCAGAAACAGCTGCTCCCTGTGTCTGGAACAGGGGCTGAGAGCGAAGGGCTAGAAGTGTGGAAGGGCTGCAGGAACGGGCGGTTCTGGAGGAGAACGGGGGCCCGGGTCCGTGCCTGGGGTGGGTGGGCTCCAAGGGCAAGTGCAGCCGGA
>NW_027988819.1:0-202 GCF_054177405.1 Leptonychotes weddellii
ACAGGGCGCCTGGGTGGCTCAGTTGGTTAAGCGACTGCCTTCGGCTCAGGTCATGATCCTGGAGTCCCGGGATCGAGTCCCGCATCGGGCTCCCTGCTCAGCGGGGGGTCTGCTTCTCCCTCTGACCCTCTTCCCTCTCGTGCTCTCTGTCTCTCATTCTCTCTCTCTCAAATAAATAAATAAAATCTTTAAAAAAAAAAAT
>NW_027988820.1:0-202 GCF_054177405.1 Leptonychotes weddellii
GGTGCCTGGGTGGCTCAGTTGGTTAAGCGACTGCCTTCGGCTCAGGTCATGATCCTGGAGTCCCGGGATCGAGTCCCGCATCGGGCTCCCTGCTCGGCAGGGAGCCTGCTTCTCCCTCTGACCCTCCCCCCTCTCATGTGCTCTCTGTCTCTCTCATTCTCTCTGTCTCAAATAAATAAATAAAATCTTTAAAAAAAAAGAA
>NW_027988821.1:0-202 GCF_054177405.1 Leptonychotes weddellii
GGGCGCCTGGGTGGCTCAGTTGGTTAAGCGACTGCCTTCGGCTCAGGTCATGATCCTGGAGTCCCGGGATCGAGTCCCGCATCGGGCTCCCTGCTCGGCAGGGAGTCTGCTTCTCCCTCTGACTCTCCCCCCTCTCATGTGCTCTCTCTCTCCTCTCATCCTCTCTCTCAAATAAATAAATACAATCTTTAAAAAAAAAAAA
>NW_027988822.1:0-202 GCF_054177405.1 Leptonychotes weddellii
CTCAAAAGCGGAGGGGGATCCTGAAGGTGCTACAGCTGGAGGCTGTCAGCTCGCCGCTGACCCTGCACCTGAAGGACATGTTCTTTCTGGAAGGGAGAGCTTGTTTGGAGGTTCTAGCAGGGGAGCGCAGCTACTCGTATACCCTTGACCGAAGAACGGTCCTCCTCTATCGGGGAAGGTCGTCCTCTTCGACCGAGCGCGC
>NW_027988823.1:0-1046 GCF_054177405.1 Leptonychotes weddellii
CTTCTTTATCCATTCATCTGTCGATGGACATCTTGGCTCTTTCCATAGTTTGGCTATTGTGGACATTGCTGCTATAAACACTGGAGTGCCCATACCCCTTTGGATCACTACATTTGTGTCTCTGGGGTAAATACCCAGTAGTGCAATTGCTGGGTAATAGGGTAGCTCTATTTTCAACGTTTTGAGGAACCTCCATACTGTTTTCCAGAGTGGCTGCACCAGCTTGCATTCCCACCAGCAGTGTAGGAGGGTTCCCCTTTCTCCACATCCTCGCCAACACCTGTTGTTTCCTGACTTGTTAATTTTAGCCATTCTGACTGGTGTGAGGTGGTATCTCGTTGAGGTTTTGATTTGGATTTCCCTGGTGCTGAGCGATGTTGAGCACTTTTTCATGTGCTGTTGGCCATTTGGATGTCTTCTTTGGAAAAATGTCTGTTCACGTCTTCTGCCCATTTCTTGATTGGATCACTTGTTCTTTGCGTGTTGAGTTTCATAAGTTCTTTATAGATTTTGGATACTAGCCCTTTATCTGATATGTCATTTGCAAATATTTTCTCCCATTCTGTTGGTTGTCTTTTGGTTTTGTTGACTGTTTCCTTTGCTGTGCAAAAGCTTTTTATCTTGATGAAGTCCCAATAGTTCATTTTTGCCCTTGCTTCCTTGCCTTTGGCGATATGTCTAGGAAGGAGTTGCTGTGGCTGAGGTCGAAGAGGTTGCTGCCTGTGTTCTCTTCTAGGATTTTGATGGATTCCTGTCTCACTTTTAGGTCTTTCATCCATTTTGAGTCTATTTTTGTGTGTGGTATAAGGAAATGGTACAATTTCATTCTCCTGCATGTGGCTGTCCAATTTTCCCAGCACCATTTGTTGAAGAGACTGTCTTTTTTCTATTGGACATTCTTCCCTGCTTTGTCGAAGATGAGTTGACCATAGAGTTGAGGGTCCATTTCTGGGCTCTCTATTCTGTTCCATTGACCTATGTGTCTGTTTTTGTGCCAGTACCATACTGTCTTGATGATTACAGCCTTGTAATAGAGCTTGAAGTCC
>NW_027988824.1:0-202 GCF_054177405.1 Leptonychotes weddellii
CTGAGTCAGATTAAAATAGCCCATAAGTCATTTTGGATCTAGATTTCTAAATGGGCAGTTATTTTCTTTCTTTTTTTTAAATTAACATATAATGTATGATTTGTTTCAGGGGTACAGGTCTGTGATTCATCAGTCTTACACAATTCACAGCGCTCACCATAGCACATACCCTCCCCAATGTCTATCACCCAGCCACCCCATC
>NW_027988825.1:0-202 GCF_054177405.1 Leptonychotes weddellii
ACTGGATTCTACCCCAAGCTTTTCAACCACATATCATTGAGCGCTTCTGTTGAGCACAACCCCAAAACCTGTCACTATCGAACCACGCGAGGAGGAACCCGGCAGGAAATTGAGACTCTTCTGAAATGTTAGGAAAGAGAGGGGACAGGTGCAGTCGGGGGCGGAGGGGCAGGAGTGTTGAGAAAATCAAAGGGCCTTTCAT
>NW_027988826.1:0-202 GCF_054177405.1 Leptonychotes weddellii
GGCGCCTGGGTGGCTCAGTCGGTTAAGCGACTGCCTTCGGCTCAGGTCATGATCCTGGAGTCCCGGGATCGAGTCCCGCATCGGGCTCCCTGCTCGGCAGGGAGTCTGCTTCTCCCTCTGACCCTCCTCCCTCTCATGCTCTCTGTCTCTCATTCTCTCTGTCTCAAATAAATAAATAAAATCTTTAAAAAAAAAAAAAGAA
>NW_027988827.1:0-202 GCF_054177405.1 Leptonychotes weddellii
GGGCGCCTGGGTGGCTCAGTCGTTAAGCGTCTGCCTTCGGCTCAGGTCATGATCCCGGGGTCCTGGGATCGAGTCCCGCATCGGGCTCCCTCCTCAGGGGGGAAGCCTGCTTCTCCCTCTCCCCCTCCCGCTGCTTGTGTTCCTGCTCTCGCTATCTCTGTCTCTGTCAAATAAATAAATAAAATCTTTAAAAAAAAAAAAA
>NW_027988828.1:0-202 GCF_054177405.1 Leptonychotes weddellii
GACCTCCGGCAGCCTGATGCCTCCCACTCTTGTAGGCGACGTGATGAGCACGGGACAGACCATGTATGCGTGTGTGTGCATTTAAAGATATATAGATATAAAACTGTCCTCTTCAACTCCACATCACTGAGTGACATTGCATATCTGGGATTATACTAATAATGGACCGTGTAAGCCTGTAGCCATTCATGAATAATAATAA
>NW_027988829.1:0-202 GCF_054177405.1 Leptonychotes weddellii
GCAGCCATTTCTTACTGAAGGATGTCTGGGTCCTTCTGGAGGGAAATGCTATTTAGCGTCCTCAGTGAGGGCAGCACATATGCTCATTGCTACTGGCTTTATTGTTCCCAGCCACCGCCAGCAGATCCAACTAAAACATATGAATTGTTTTTTAAAGATTTTATTTATTTATTTGACAGAGAGACACAGCGAGAGAGGGGGA
>NW_027988830.1:0-202 GCF_054177405.1 Leptonychotes weddellii
ACACTAAAACACAACTCTTCAAATTTAAGGAAAACTTCATGATAATTCAACATACATATTCAGTTGGCTGAAGGGGAGAGAATAGATTGCCAAGGGCTTTAAGTAAACTCTCAGCTGACAGAAGGTGAGCAAGGATTATTCCCCAAGAGAATTCACTAAAAGCAAGACTGAATTTGAGGATGTGGTCTTTTTTTTTTTTTTG
>NW_027988831.1:0-202 GCF_054177405.1 Leptonychotes weddellii
CTGGCGAAGTGGGCTCACACAGGTTTATGGAAACATACTGGGGGCAAGTTCCTCAGAAGGAGCGAAACCAGGGGACATACTGGGGGCAAGTTCCTCAGAAGGAGCGAAACCAGGGGACAAACTGGGGGCAAGTTCCTCAGAAAGAGCGAAACCAGGGGACATCAGGGGACATACTGGGGGCAAGTTCCTCAGAAGGAGCAAA
>NW_027988832.1:0-202 GCF_054177405.1 Leptonychotes weddellii
AGGGGGGAGGGTCAGAGGCAGAAGCAGGCTCCCTGCCGAGCAGGGAGCCCGATGCGGGACTCGATCCAGGGACTCCAGGATCATGACCTGAGCCGAAGGCAGTCGCTTAACCAACTGAGCCACCCAGGCGCCCCTGTATCTTCCCTCTTCTTATGCAGGCTGCATCCAATTATCTGCCCATGCTGGGTATAAAGACTTAGCC
>NW_027988833.1:0-202 GCF_054177405.1 Leptonychotes weddellii
CCCGATGCCGTGGTGCCTCCGTAATTGGCAGTGCTGGGCGGATCGATCAGCCTCTGTGTACGCTGGCCATGGGAAACATAATTAACAGTGTTTGGGATCTGTTAATTGCACCGGGTAGGAATTCCAAACAACCTAATTTGGAACTTCACTTCTGAGTGCATCTTTGCCTCAATGGAGCTCAGGGAGACTGAGGAGAGCCGCA
>NW_027988834.1:0-12209 GCF_054177405.1 Leptonychotes weddellii
GATGAAGTGTTCCATGATTCATTGTTCGTGCACAACACCCAGTGCTCCATGCAGAACGTGCCCTCCTCAACACCCACCACCAGACCAACCCATCCTCCCACCCCCCTCCCCTCTAGAACCCTCAGTTTGTTTTTCAGAGTCCATCTTCTCTCATGGTTCGTCCACCCCTCCGATTTCCCCCGCTTCATTCCTCCCCTCCTGCTACCTTCTATCATTTTTAAAAAGCATGAAAGCTTTCCAGGTGATATATATATATAGATCATGAGATAGATACTATAGATAATATTCCCATTTTACAGATAAGCCTTCTGAGGTTCAAGGAGGTTATACAACATACTTAAGTTCACTCAGCTAAAGGAAGAGTCACATCTAGAATTTATATCCAGGTTTGTCTGACTATATAGCATGTGATCCTAGACATTAAGTTCCATTGTATCTATTTACGATATATAAAACACTTCCATCTGGATCTCCCACAGACATCTCAAACTCAACTTGTCCATATATGATCTTGCCATCTTCCCCTTGCCCTTATGACTTTCCCTCACCCCATTCCTTCTCCTTTTCTTATGAACCCTATTTCAGTAATTGGTGCCAACATACCACCAACTTTGATGCCTTCTCTCTCATCCCGCACAATCAATCAATCAAGTCCTGGAGACTCTAACTTTTATTTGGGTATGATCCCATTTGTGTATATTTTTTTAAAGCAGTCTTATAAAAACATTTTTAGAGCAGTTTGAGATTCACAGTCTTCCAAAGTGGATACACCATTTCACATTCCCACCAGCAATGAATGAGTGAGTGTTCCTGTTGCTCCACATCCTTGGCAGCATTTGATACTGTCGGTGTTCTAGATCTTGGTCATTCTAATGGATCCATAGTGGTATCCTGTTGTTTTAATTTGCATTTCCAAGATTCCATATGATGTGGAGCATCTTTTCATATGCTTACTTCCCATCTATATATCTTTTTTGGTGAGGTGTCTGTTAAAGTCTTTGGCACTTGTCTTTCGGTTGCTTGTTTTCTTATTGTTGAGTTTTAAGAGTTCTTTGTGTATTTTGGCTAACAGTCCTTTATTAGATGTGTCTTCTGCAAATATTTTGTCAGTCTGTGGCTTATCTTCCCATTCTCTTGACATTGCCGTTCACAGAGGAGAAGTTTTTCACTTTAATGAAATCCAACTTATCAATTATTTCTTTCATGGATTATGTTTTGGGGTTGTATCTAAAAAGTTATCATCTGGGGCGCCTGGTTGGCTCAGTTGGTAGAGCATGTGACTCTTGATCATGGGGTTGTAAATTCAAGCCCCACACTGGGTGTAGAGATTACTTAAAAATAAAATAAAAATAAAAAGTTATTATACCCAAGGTCATCTAGATTTTTTCCTGTGTTGCTTTCTTTGCATTTAGGTCTATGATCCATTCTGATTTAATTTTTGTGAAGGGTGTAAGGTCTGTGTCTAGGTTCATTCTTTTACATGTAGATATCCAGTTGTTCCAGCAACATTTCTGAAGAGTGTATCTTTGTTCCAGTGCATTGCCTTTGCTCCTTTGTCAAAGATCAGTTGAGTATATTTTCGTGGGTCTATTTCTGGGCTTTCTATTCTGTTCTGTTGATCTATCCATCTATTCTTTTGCCAATACCACACGTCTTGATTACTATAGCTTTATGGTAAGTCTTGCAGTTGGACAGTAGTGTCATCAGTCCTCAAACTTCATTGTTCTTTAACATTGTGTTGGCTTTTCTGGGTCTTTTGCCTCTCCATGTAAACATTAAAATGACTTTATTGGCACACACAAAATAAATTGCCCGGTTATTTATTGGGATCTAACCTTTAAATATGTCTCTAAAACTAGTTTACTCTACATATGGCTTCACAGGGGAATTCTACCAAACATTTAAAGAAGAGTTAATATCTATTCTTCTCAGACTTTACCAAAAAATGGAAGAGGGAGGAAAGCTTCCAAATTCATTCTATGAGGCCAGCATGAGCATGGAACCAAAACAAGATAAAGATACCACAAAAAAGAAACTGCAAGCCAATATCTCTGATAAACATCGATACAAAAATCCTCAACAAAATACTAGCAAACACAATCCAACAATACATTAAAAAAATCATTCACCGCTATCAAGTGGGATTTATTCCTGGGATGTAAGGGTGGTTCAATATTTGAAAATCAATCAACATGATGATACATCACATCAACAAGAGAAATGATAAAAACCATACAATCATTTCAACAATAGATGCAGAAAAAGCATTTTCAAGTACAACATCCATTTATGATAAAAACCTTCGACAGAGTAGGTTTAGAAGGAACATATCTCAATATAATAAATGTCATAAATGAAAAACCCACAGTGAACATCATACTCAATGGGGAAAAACTGAGAGCTTTTCCTCTATGGTCAGGAACAAGACAAGGATGTCCACTCTCACCACTTTCATTCAACATAATACTGGAAGTCCTAGCCACAGCAATCAGACAAGGAAAAGAAATAAAAGGCATCCAAATTGGTAAGGAAAAAGTAAAACTTCCACTATTTGCAGGTGACATGAAACTATATATAGAAAACCCTAAAGACTCCACCAAAAAACTACTAGAACTGATAAACGAATTCAGTAAGGTTGCAGGATACAAAATCAGTGTATGCAAATCCATTTAATTTCCACACACTAATAATGAAGGAGCAGAAAAAGAAATCAAGAAAACAATCCCATTTACAATTGCACCAAAAAGAATAAAATATCTAGGAATATAAAATTAACCAAGGAGGTGAAAGACCTATACTCTGAAAACTATAAAACATTAATGAAAGAAATAAAAGATGGCACAAACAAATGGGAAGACATTCCATGCTCATGAATTGGAAGAACAAATATTGTAAAAATGTCCAAAGCAATCTACAGATTTAATGCAAATCCTATCAAAATCCCAACAGCATTTTTCACAGAACTATAACAAAGAATCCTGAAATTTGTATGGACTACAGAAGACCTCAAATAGCCAAAGCAATCTTGAAAAAGAGGAACAACCCCAGGTATCACAGGTATCACAATCCCAGATTTCAAGTTATACTACAAAGCTGAAGTAATCAAAACAGTATGGTACTGGGATAAAAATACACACATAGATCAATGGAACAGATTAGAGAGCCCAGAAATAAACCCATGATTATATGGTCAAGTAATCTTCAACAAGGGAGGGAAGAATATGCAATGGGGAAAAGATAGTCTCTTCAACAAATGGTGCTGGGAAAACTGGACAGCTACATTCAAAAGAATAAAACTGGACCACTGTCTTACACCATACACAAAAATAAACTCAAAATGGATTAAAGACCTAAATGTGAGACTCAAAACCATAGAAATCCTAGAAGAGAGCACAGCACTAATTTCTCTGACATTGGCTATGGCAACATTTTCTAGATATGTCTCCTGAGGCAAAAGAAATAAAAGCAAAAGTAAACTATAGGGACTACATCAAAATGAAAAGCTTCTACACAGCAAAGGAAACAATTCACAAAACTAAAAGACAACCTACTGAATGGGAGAAGGTATTTGCAAATGACATATCTGATAAAGGCTTAGTATCCAAAATATATAAAGAATTGATACAACTCAAGACCACAAAAACAAATAATCCAATTTAAAAATGGGCAGAAGACAAGAACAGACCTTACTCCAAAGAAGACATACAGATGGTAAATAGAAACATGAAAAGATGCTCAACATCACTTATCATCAGGGAAATGCAAATCAAAGTCACAATGAGATAGCACCTCACACCTGTCTGAATAGCTAAAATCAACAACACAAGAAACAGCAAGCGTTGGCGAGGCTGTGGAGAAAATGGAACCCTCTTGCACTGTTGGTGGGAATGCAAACTGGTACAGCCACTGTGAAAAACATTATGGAGATTCCTGAAAACTTTATAAATGAAATTACCAAATGATCCAGTAATTCCACTACTGGGTGTTTACCCAAAGAAAATGAAAACATTAATTTTAAAAGATACATCCACCCCTATGTTTATAGCAGCATTATTTACAATAGCCAAATTATGGAAGCAGCCCAAGTGTCCATCGATAGATAAACGAGTAAGGAAGATAGATGTCACACACACACACACACACACACACACACACACACACACTGGAATATTACTCAGCCATTAAAAAGAATGAAATCTTGCCATTTGCAACAACATGGATGGAGCTAGAGAGTATAATGCTAAATGAAATAAGTCAGTCAGAGAAAGACAAATACTATATTACCTCCCTCATATGTAGAATGTAAGAAACAAAACAAAGGGCAAAAGAGGCAAACCAAAAAATAGGCCCTTAAATACGGAAAACAAACTGATGGTTACCAAAGGAGAGGTGGGTGGTGGGTAGGTGGAACAGGCGAAGGGGATTAAGAGTACGCTTATCATGATGAGCACTGAGTAATGTATAAAACTGTTGAATCACTGTATTGTACACCTGAAACTAATAGAACACTGTATGCTGTGATGAGCACCAGGTGATGTACGGAATTGTTAAATTACTATATTGTATACCTGAAACTAATATAACACTGTATGCTAACTAACTGGAATTAAAATAAAAATTTAAAGTAAAAAAATTAAAAATAATATAGCACTGCATGTTAAGTATACTGGAATTAAAAAAAATTTAAAGGAAAAATGTTTAAAAAATTAAACAATAAACAAAAAAATAAACAATAAATAAAACTAGTTTTCCTCTCCAACTCTTCCACCACTACACATTTAAGCCATTACCACGTTTCCTGTTTAATTGAATAATGCCAGCATACTTTTAAATGCCGAAGTCAGAAACCTGGATAGTATCCTTCACTTTTGTTCCCTCACTTTCCTCAATCTCATCAATAACCAATTCCTGAGAACCCAACCTTTTAATTATCTTCCACCTCTGTCTATTTTTTTCCAGTCCTACTGTCTGTTATTGCCCTGGTTCAGGTTCAGGACCCCTCCCCTCGGCAGTCACCTCACTCCTGGAATAACGTGAAAAGTTACCTGCTGGCCTCACTATATTATGTATTGTTCCCATCTAGTAGATTAATTTTTTCAAAATGTGAAATCTTATAAAATCACTGCCACTCAGTATTTTATTTCTTTCTCCCATAGTCCTGTGAGATAGGTACTGTTAGAAAAAAAATTTTCTTTTTTTTTAGGGGGATGATGTAGTGGAGAAGAAACCATCACCTTCTCCAGGATAAAAAGGAACTTTGAGTTATTTACATATGCGCTTTTAGCAGCTTGCAGCCTTGTTACCATGGAATGCTGAGAGAATAAACAAGAAGTACATCTTTAGGTTATTTAGAAGATAGGAGTCCAAGATCTTATGTAGGATAATTACTGTAAAAAATGTCAATTATGCATAAATTCATTTCAGTTTTAATTTAAATCACAAGGAATGTATTTTGGAACTTAAAAATGTTGTTCAAAAATTCCTCTGAATTGGGGCGCCTGGGTGGCTCAGCCGTTAAGTGTCTGCCTTCGGCTCAGGTCATGATCCCAGGGTCCTGGGATCAAGCCCCGCGTCGGGCTCCCTGCTCGGCGGGAAGCCTGCTTCTCCCTCTCCCACTCCCCCTGCTTATATTCCTGCTCTCGCTAACTCTCTCTCTGTCAAATAAATATAAATCTTAAAAAAAAAATTCCTCTGAATTACAATGTTCATAAGGGGCCAAGAAATTGATGAAAATAAATAATAAGCATTCTTGTGCTGCCAGATAAATTAATACATTTTTAAAAGTGACTTCCTGAGAATAGAGAAAATAACTAAGGAATAGCATTTGAAGGTTGACATAGATCTAGGAACAACCTGATTTTTAGAATATGATAAAGATGGCCTTTCAAATTCAGGAGAAAGAGCTAAACAATTTTTAAAAGTCATGTTGCTCTATACCATGCTGACTTGGATACCAGCCTATCTATGTAGTTTCTGGACCCAGACTTCTCAACCTGAGGGACAAGAGTTCATTGACATCCTCATCCTCATCAGGAAGTGTCATTAAGTGAACCTCCATACATGCACAACATAGTATGGCCATCATAATGTGAATGTATAGATACTGATAAGTAGGTCTCATCAATTCATAGGGAGGACACATGGAAAAGTAGGTAAATTGGAGCTAGAATCTCAGGCGTGACACACTCCAGTGTTAAAAGGCATTGCATAAAATTTTTGAACCTGTTTTTTTTCATCTGTAAATTTAGAATAATATCTACAACATAGGTATAAGTCCATGGTTCTAAATGTAAAAAGCACAAATAGAAAGCACTCACTATATTTCTAGCACTGAGCTAGGTTTAAGAGGACACAACTGACCTGTTGGAAATGACGTTTTGGCTAAGTAGACAAAACCCATTGACATGAACATATTTTGATGATGATTATAGACTACAAGGTAAAGGACAAAAAAAAGTTTAGAGAAAGTAACAGTCTTCATGACCTGGTTTAGTCTGAAAAGACTAGATTTTGGGTAAACCCCAAACCATAGTCCTGGCAATGGTGAGGCGGAATAGATACTCTCATGCATTGTTGATGGTATAACCTCTTAGGAGCAAAATCTGGAAATATTTCTAATAATTAAAATGTGTTCAATTTTTGTATTGAGGTGAAATTCATATAAAATAAAATTAACTATTTTAAGTGTATAATTCAGTGGCATTTAGAATACTCACTTTGTTGCACAACTGTTCACTTCTATCTGGTTCCAAAAGATTTTTATTACCCCCCCAAAGGATGCCCTTTACCAATTTACCCATTGTGTCCTGTCTCCAGCCCTGACAACCACTAATTTATTTTTGTCTTTATGGATTTACATATTCTTGACATTTGATATAAATGGAATCATCTAATATGTGACCTTTCATGTTTGGCTTCTTTCACTTAGCATAATTTTTTTCAAGGTTCATCCACATTGTAGCATGTTACCAGTATTTCATTCCTTTTTAGGGCTGAATAATATTCCACTGTGTGAATATACTGCATTTTGTTTATCAACTCATCATGTCCATCCGTTGATGGACATTTGGGTTGTTTCCATTTTGAGTTTTATTTTTTGAATAACATGAGGTAGGGGTCTAATCTCATTCTTGTGCATGTGGATATCCAGTTGCCTCATCAACATTTGTTGAAGAGCTTATTCTTTCTCCCATTGAATGGACTTGTCACCCTTGCCCAAAATCAATTGACAATAGATGTATGGGTTTATTTCTGGACTCTCAGTTCTATCTACATGTCTATTCTTATGCCAGTAGTACACTGTTTTACTATAAATTTGTAGGGTTTTAAAATAAGAAAGTATGAGTCTTCTTACATTTTTTTCAGTATATTTTGTCTATTTGGGATTTCTTGCAATTCCATATGAATTTTACTCTCAGCTTTTCCATTTCTCAAAAATAGACTTTTCTTATTTTGATAGGAATTGCATTCGATCCTTTGACTGCTTTGGGAATTATTGTCATCTTAACAAATATTGAGTCTTCCAATCCATGAACATGGACCATCTCTCCATTTATTTAGGTCTTGTTTAATTACTTTCAGCAATTTTGTAATTTTCAGTGTACAAATCTTGAGATACCTTGGTTAAATTTATTAAGTATTGTATTCTGTTTTGTGCTTTTGTACATAGAATTGTTTTCTTAACTTCATTTTTGGATTGCTTATTCCTAGTATATAGAAATACAACCAATTTGGAATAGCTGATCTTGTATCCAGCAATTTGCCAAGTTCATTTATTAGTCCTAGTAGACTTCTTGCATATTCTTTAGCATTTTCTATATATAGGATCATGCCATTGGCAAATAAAGATAATTTCACTTCTTCCTTTCCAATTTGGATTCAATTATTTTTTTCTTGCTTAATTTCTCTGGCTGGAACTTCCAGTACAAAACTGATGAAAACAAACATCCTTGTCTTAGTTGTGATCTCACATGGGAAGCTTTCAATCCTTCACTATAGAGTATGATCTAGCATTGAGTTGTTCATAAATGCCCTTTATTATGTGGAGACAATCTGCTTATATTCCTAGTTTGTTGAGTGTTTTTATTATGAAAGGGTATTGCAGTTTGTCAAATGCTTTTTTTCTGTATCAATTGAGATGATAATGTGTTTTTCCCTTTCTTATATTAATGTAATATAAGACTTTGACATTGATTTTCATATGTTGAATAACCCTTAAATTTTGTGGGTAAACCCCAATTCATCATGATGTAAAATCCTTTTAATATTCTGCTGGCTTAGTTTGCTAGTATTTTGTTGAGGATTTTGCATCAATATTCATCAGGACTTTGGAGGTGATGGATAAGTTTATGGTATGCATTGTGGTAAATAAACAAACCAACAAAAATATGTACATACCACATGATCCAGCACTTTTACTACTTAATATTACCATGGAGATATATGCACACATGTGCACAGGAAAGCATAGATAAATGTTTATTATGGCATTGCTTGTAAGAACCAAAATATTGGAAATAGCGTAAGTCATCAAAAGGGAAAGGTCAAATAAACTGTGGTCTATCTATACCAAGAAAACTATACAATAATTAAAAAGAATGAGATTCTTATATTAAAGCACCCCCAGGGATACTGTTGAGTAAAAACAGTAGGGCAATAGATGTAATATTATAATATTTAGTTAAAATGCAAAACAGAAATATATAGATTTCTAGATGGATATCCATCAAACTGATGTGTTTAATTGTGGGAAGGGGACTGAAATTGGAGGTGTGGGTAAAGCAGTATATTAAGATGAACTAGGTTATCTCAGTGGATTTTAAGCAGTTTATTACTCATTCACGTCATAGTTTGATGAGAGTTATTGGTTCTCCTGCATGGCTCTGCTCCATTGATTATTCAGGTATCTAGCCTGCATTCATCTCAGTCATGTGTTCCAGATGGCACACATGGTTTCCAAGGTTACTGAAAGGAGACGGAAAGATCACCCAGCATTGTTTAAAAGCCTTAGAAGTGTCTTATATTATGTTTGGTGGCCCCAACATATGTGCAAGGGAAGTTGGAAAATGTAAGAGATCACATACTTTTTGATCAAGCAATCCTACTTTCCAAAATCTATTCTATAGAAATATAAGCACCAGTAATTTGAATATATGTGCAAACATGTAAATTGCAGACAGCATTGTTTTTAGTGGGCAAAGTATAGAAATAACTTAAATGTTGAGTGACAGGGGAATGATTTTAATAGCATACGGTACATTCATACTATAGAAAGTAGATTCATTGGTATTTGTATTTACAGACCTCTGAAAAGTCCTATAAGACTTCCATGCTGAGAAAAAGAGACACAAAATAAGTAACTCAAAGTCATATAAAGAAATAAACAACAACAGTAAAGGTAGCTACATAGGTAAATATAAAAGCAAATAGTTTTTCATTTTCATATTTGGTTTAAACTCCTTTTTTTCTATATGACTTAAAAGACAAATGCATAAAACAATAATTATAAAGCTATGTTAATATGCACACTCACCATTTATCCTTTTTCAGCTGAGTTGTGCAGGAGTCTCCTTATAATGGTTTATGATTCCTAGTTAAGGGCTCCTGAAAGTCACAATGTAATATAATATATAGTTAAAATGAAAAACAGAAATACATAAATTTCTAGATGGATATCCATTGAACTGAGAAGTGTTTAACTGTAGGGAGGAGATTTAACCATTTACATTGGAGGTATGGTTAAAGCAGTATATTAGAATGAACTAGGTAATTCATTATTTATGACAATATCATTTGTGACAGTAGCAACATAAAGGTACATAATGTCTTTTTTTAAGATTTTATTTATTTGAGAGAGAGCTAGAGAGAAAGCACGAGCTGGGTGGGGAGGGGCAGAGAGAGAAGAAGACTCCCTGCTGAGCAGGGAGCCCAACGTGAGGCTCCATCTCAGGAAATTGAGATCATGAGCCAAAGGGAGATGCTTAACTGACTGAGCCACCCAGGCACCCCTAGATACATAATGTCTTTACTTAACAATATTCCTATATTGATGCTTCAATATAAGAATCTCACTCTTTTTAACTATTGTGTAGTTTTCTTGGCATAGAGAGACCACTTTTTATTTGACCTTTCCCTTTTGATGACCTAGGCTATTTCTAACATATTGGCACTTAAAATGACACAGTAAACATCCATCTATGCTTTCCTGTGCGTGTGCGTACATATATCTCTATGGTAATGCAAAGCAATGGAAGTGCTGGGTCATATGGTATGTACATATTTTTACTGGTTTGTTTATCTTTTTCTTTTCCATCTGTAAAAGCTATTGGAGTTATAGAGATATTTTCCCATTATCCATCATGGTATTGAAAATATTTCCTCACAGGCTATTTCTTGTCTTCGGACCTTTTATATATTTTTTTCCTTTATAACTTCTGGATTTTTTTTCATGCTTAAGAAGATAATGACATCACAAGATTATACATGTTTTAGTTAATTTTCATTGTAATATTTTATTCTTGTTCTTCACATTTACTTTCTTTCTCTTTTTTTTTAAAGATTTTATTTTTAAGTAATCTCTACCATCCATCGTGGGGCTCGAACTTACAACCCCGAGCTCAGTCATATGTTGCACCAGCTGAGCCAGCCAGGAGCTCCTTGTTCTTCACATTTTCATCTTCAATCCACCTGGGATGTATTTTTGTGTATGTGGTGAATAAGAATCTATGTCCATTTCCTTCTGATTGGATGGCACATGTACTTGATTTTTAGGTTTAAAAAAAAATCCTTGCAAGTATGTGAAATCCTTAAATAAAAAATATTTATAGCTAAACATTTGCTCACCACTATGATTATGTCCTTAGGACGAAGTCCAAACAGTAGAATTATTGGGTCATGGTATATGCAATATATACAGCATTTGGTACTTACTGTGAATAGAAGCAAAAAAAAAAAAGGATATAGCAATTTACTCTCAACGAGTATGAGAATGCCTACATCCTCAATAAAATTGAGTATTGTAAGCAAACATTTGTCTATTTGATAGGCAAACTTGTTGTTTTATTTTTCACTTGGTTTTTCGCCTCCTACCAAGGCTGAGTAATGTTTATTGTTCACATATATTTACTTGTTAGATACACAGTTTTCAGGCTATGATAACCACCATTTTGACTTTCAGGAACCCCTAATTATGAATTGTAAACCATTTGGCTCTTTGATTGTAAGGAGACTTCTGCACTGCTCAGCTGAAACAGGGTCTATGGTGAGAGTATATGAAGCAATAACAGAGACCATGATATCATGGGAAACCCCAAATGAAGGGCCAGGGAGAAATGCAGAGATTCTGATTCAGAGTAAGAGTATCAGTGTGTATGGGGACATATGTGTCCAAATTTTGCATTTTTAATAAGCACTCCAGATGATTATAATGTAAGGAGCTGTTAGAGACATCAGTTATACAATGTTACAATAATTTTATAGACTGAATATGGGAAATAATCCCTTTCCTGCTGGGTCCTATTTGAAAATGCAAATTATAGTTTGTAGTGAAATAGATTATTGCCATCTTACGCAATCAGAAGTAAAACTGGGCCAAGAACACTAGATTCTAACTAAGTAAACATTTATTAAATACCCACTATATGTAAGTCACTAATCAAAAGTATAATGAAATATATGATATGGTGTTTACTTTGAGATGCAAAATGCAAGCAGTCCAATTAGGAAATAATGCTTAAGTGTGTGTGTGTATATATATATATACATATATATGTAATATATATATGTATATATAGGTGTGTGTATATATATGTCTTTTGTAAGACTAAAAATATATATATACACACATACATATGCACTAAATATATATACAATACATATTGTACATATATACACTAAAAAGTACATATACATATATTTCTATATATGTATATATATAATATATGTTATATATATTATATATATATTAGTCTTACAAAGAATTTTCACATGTTTCAGGAAGGAAAGTAATAGAAAGATGGGAATTGCTTTCTTAGATCTATTTTCTGCATTGTTTTGTGCAATTTATACCTGTCCCCTGACAGTCTTCTGAACCAGTAGGGCAGGCCTGCCAGGACCCTTCAGGGAGAGATCATCTCACAAGAGAAGGAAGATAAAACCTTAGTCCTTAGACCTAAGGCAACTCTGACTACCGCTGTTTGTTTGTTTTTTTT
>NW_027988835.1:0-1046 GCF_054177405.1 Leptonychotes weddellii
CTTATTTTTAATGTCTGCTCATATCCATTAAAAATTAGTTTCATATCAACAATGTTTTTTGTTTGCTTGTTTTACTGCTTTATTTTCAGAAATGGAACATGCTGGGCAAATATTAGGCACTCAGTAAATATCTATTGAATAAATTAATGAAATAATGAGTTAAACTTTTTTTTTCTCCACTGTAAATATACACAAACAACAAATAGAAAGTATAATTTGAGAAGAGTAAGGCATTTGGGTTGGAAATAAGGTAAGTTACCATTAATGGTAATATACCCATTTATTTGAATCACAAGTTATTACATCAAGATGTTTGATGCTTTTCTGCAAAAAATTGACATTCAAAAAGCAGTACTTATTTAATGTATGCAACTTGATTAGTTTGGAAAGGATTCACCCATAAAACTCACCATAATCAAGGCCATAAACATATTCATCACCTTTAAACATTTCCTTTCACTCTCTTCATTTTGTCTAATTTATTTTTCTTTTATCATAAGAACACACCATAAAACCTACCTTCTTAGCAAATTTTAAGTAGAGAATACAATATTGTTAGTTATAGGCACTGTGTTATACAGTAGATCTCTAGGACTTATTCATCCCGCATAGCTAAAACTTTGTACCTTTTGATTCATACTTCCCTGTTTCCCCTTCTCCCCAATCCTTAGTAACCACCTTTCTATTCTCTGCTTCTATGACTTTAACTATTTTAGAATCCTCCTTTTTAAAATTTAATTTAATTTATTTTTTCCATGTAAGAGTTATTATTTTATTATTATTATTATGTTAATCACCATACATTACATCATTAGTTTATGATGTAGTGTTCCATGATTCATTGTTTGCATATAACACCTAGTGCTCCATTCAGTACGTGCCCTCTTTAATACCCATCACCAGGCTAACCCATCTCCCCACCCTCCTCCCCTCTAGAACCCTCAGTTTGTTTCTCAGAGTCCATAGTCTCTCCTGGTTCGTCTCCCCCTCCGGTTTCCCCCCCTTCATTTTTCCCTTCCTACTATCTTCTTCTTTTTTTTAACATA
>NW_027988836.1:0-202 GCF_054177405.1 Leptonychotes weddellii
GGGCGCCTGGGTGGCTCAGTTGGTTAAGCGACTGCCTTCGGCTCAGGTCATGATCCTGGAGTCCCGGGATCGAGTCCCGCATCGGGCTCCCTGCTCGGCGGGGAGCCTGCTTCTCCCTCTGACCCTCCCCCCTCTCATGTGCTCTCTCTCTCTCATTCTCTCTGTCTCAAATAAATAAATAAAATCTTTAAAAAAAAAAAAA
>NW_027988837.1:0-202 GCF_054177405.1 Leptonychotes weddellii
CGCCAGGATGGGTTAGCCTGGTGATGGGTATTGAGGAGGGCACGTTCTGCATGGAGCACTGGGTGTTATGCACAAACAATGAACCATGGAACACTACATCAAAAATTAATGATGTACTGTATGGTGATTAACACAATAAAAAAAGAAAAGAAATATAAGACATCCAAATAGAAAAAAGAAATAAAATGTAAAATGGTCACTA
>NW_027988838.1:0-202 GCF_054177405.1 Leptonychotes weddellii
CTCTCAGGCTCCCTTTCCATCCTAAGGGTTTTGCAGGTGCCGTGGGCTTCCTGAGTTGTGGTTAGGGTCTTGCAGTTCCCGTGAGCATGCTGATGCCTCTCCTGCCTCCCTCAGGCCCTCCTCACTGGGCAGCAAAACACAAACCATTCAGCATCCTTCCTGCAAGACCATCCAAAGGCTTCCCATCAACAGGACAGGACGA
>NW_027988839.1:0-202 GCF_054177405.1 Leptonychotes weddellii
GAACACCTACAAACTCAACAGGAGATCGAAGAAAAGAAGAGCAACAACTCTCTCATCAGAAAAGCGACCACTTTCTGGAAGGTAGGACGTGCGGAGAAGTGAATCCGAGGCGATATTCGGGAGGATAGACGGCGGGGGAGGGGCCTCCGTCGGCCGCTTCTGGCAAGTGATAGAGCCGCGGAGCACAAAATCGGAACTTTTA
>NW_027988840.1:0-202 GCF_054177405.1 Leptonychotes weddellii
AGCAGCACCATCACCAGCATCATCACCATCACCATCATCACCATCACCATCATCACCAACATCAGCAACATCATCACCATCACCATCATCACCAACATCAGCACCATCATCACCACCATCATCATTACCACCATCATCATCATCACCATCACCACCATCATCATCATCACCACCATCATCACCATCACCACCATCATCATCA
>NW_027988841.1:0-202 GCF_054177405.1 Leptonychotes weddellii
CACGTAAATGATTTTTGAGAATTACTTTGATCCATTAAGACAGATGAATTAGGAAAGTTTCAGGTCTGCTTTCTTACCCAAATGCATCAGATTTTGTATTAATTTATGAAACAGTGATACACTTAAGCCTTTTTTGTTTGTTTATTTAGTTTTATTTATTTTTTTGTATAAGACAATAATTTATTTTTTGTATAAGATGTAC
>NW_027988842.1:0-202 GCF_054177405.1 Leptonychotes weddellii
AATAAAGGACTACATATCTTTATTCTTTTTTTTCCCATTATAATTTTTAAAATTTTTTTAAATTTTATTTTGTTATTTTAATCACCATACATTACATCATTAGTTTTTGATGTGGTGTTCCATGATTCATTGTTTGTGTATAACACCCAGTGCTCCATTCAATACATGCCCTCTTTAATACCCATCACCAGGCTAACCCCTC
>NW_027988843.1:0-202 GCF_054177405.1 Leptonychotes weddellii
ACTTAAAATAATAGCAGGTATAGAATTAGAATCAGTAATAATTTAGCAAAGTGGTTAACATTCAAGAATCACATGTATTTTTCACACCAATAGAAAACAGAAAATTAAATTTGAAAACTATATCATTATACATTACAAACATCAAAATCTAGAATCATCTAACAAAAGATATACAAGATCACTAGCAGAAAAATAATAAATA
>NW_027988844.1:0-202 GCF_054177405.1 Leptonychotes weddellii
CACCTGAATGCTATTCAAAGGGAAATTAATCTTTAGTAGGGAGAAAGCAGGGGGTGGGGTGGGGGAGTTTGAGTTATGAGGAAGGAGGTATAGGATGCCATCTTAGCCAAGACCTAAAAAAAAAAAAAATGGGCACAAGGACCCCTCCTATGGAGGGAGGGTTGTAACATTTTGGCCTCCGGCAGCCCTAGGTTTAGGACTG
>NW_027988845.1:0-202 GCF_054177405.1 Leptonychotes weddellii
CTGGGTGGCTCAGTTGGTTAAGCGACTGCCTTCGGCTCAGGTCATGATCCTGGAGTCCCTGGATCGAGTCCCGCATCGGGCTTCCTGCTCGGCAGGGAGTCTGCTTCGTCCTCTGACCCTATCCCCTCTCAGGTGTTCTCTCTCTCTCATTCTCTCTCTCTCAAATAAATAAATAAAATCTTTAAAAAAAAAAAAAAAAGAA
>NW_027988846.1:0-1046 GCF_054177405.1 Leptonychotes weddellii
TAACTTTGAAAGACTAAAGAATCATCGTAAAAAAGCCATGAATTCTATGTGCAGTATTCTCCTAGCACTGGATTTCTGCCGTTCTCATTGATCAGTAAATTTGGTCTTGGCTGGCTGTTCTCACTGATCTTCTGGGGAGGGGCCTGTTACTGTGGTTTCCAAATGTCTTTGCCGGAGGCGGAATTGCCCCGCCCTTGCCCCCTCCCGGCTAAGTAATCTGCTCAGGTTTGCTCTCCAGGCCTTTTGTTCCCTGCGAGCTTTCCGTACATCTTTGGAGGCGGAGAGTGAAAATGGTGGCCTCCCAATCTCCATCCCAGAGGAGCCGAGAACTCGGGGCCCCGCTCCTCAGTGAACCCCCAGAGAAAAGCCGTCAGTCACTCCCGTCTCCCCGGTCTCCGGCCGCATTCCGTGCTCACCTGGCCTGTGTCTGCGCGTTTCTATCTCTGGCACCCAACCCCGGGTGGAGTCTCCAAACCCAGCAGATCCCTGCAGTGCGCTCCCGCGCTGCTCCTCCCGGGGGAGGAAGGTGAGTCTCCCCGGATCTGCCGCTTGTTGGGTCCCTGCTGGAGGAGCAGTGGCCCGACTGTGCCACGGATCACAGTTTATGGTAACCCTGAACTGAGAGCCCGCGCCTGCGCTCCGCCTCTGCAGCCGGCTTCCCTGCTCCGTTACCTGGGAGCTCTGCCACACTCAGGCACCCCCGGTCTTTCTGTGACCCCGAGGGTCCTGAGACCACACTGTCCCCGAGGGTTCCACCTCCCGCTTAGCCACCAGAGTGACGTCCCTCAGCGGAGCAGACTTTTAAAAGTTCCGATTTTGTGCTACCCGGCTCTATCACTTGCCAGAAGCGGCCGACGGAGGCCCCTCCCCCGCCGTCTATCCTCCTGAATATCGCCTCGGATTCACTTCTCCGCACCTCCTACCTTCCAGAAAGTGGTCGCTTTTCTGTTCAGATAGTTGTTGCTCTTCTTTTCTTCGATCTCCTGTTGAGTTTGTAGGTGTTCAGAATGGTTTGATCCCTATCCAGCTGAATTCCTGAGAGGAGA
>NW_027988847.1:0-202 GCF_054177405.1 Leptonychotes weddellii
GGGGCGCCTGGGTGGCTCAGTTGGTTAAGCGACTGCCTTCGGCTCAGGTCATGATCCTGGAGTCCCGGGATCGAGTCCCGCATCGGGCTCCCTGCTGTCAGCAGGGAGTCTGCTTCTCCCTCTGACCCTCCCCCCTCTCATGTACTCGCTCTCTCTCATTCTCTCTCTCTCAAATAAATAAATAAAATCTTTTAAAAAAAAA
>NW_027988848.1:0-202 GCF_054177405.1 Leptonychotes weddellii
CTCCACACTGTTTTCCAAAGTGGCTGTACCAACTTGCATTCCCACCAACAGTGTAAGAGGGTTCCCCTTTCTCCACAACCTCTCCAACATTTGTTGTTTCTTGCCTTGTCCATTTTTGCCATTCTAACTGGTGTAAGGTGGTATCTCAGTGTGGTTTTGATTTGAATTTCCCTGATGGCTAATGATGATGAACATTTTTTCA
>NW_027988849.1:0-202 GCF_054177405.1 Leptonychotes weddellii
AGTGAGACCACCTTGCACAGGGGTGTGCCAAAGATCCAGCCCTTTGCCTTGGAGGCAGCCCAGAGAGGCAAGGTCAGGGCGAAGAGCAGGTCGGCTATGGCCAGGTTCAGCAGGTAGACGTCAGTGACAGACTGGCTGATCCGACTATATAAGACAACCACTATCACTAGGGAGTTTCCCAGCAGATTCAGCATGAAGATCA
>NW_027988850.1:0-202 GCF_054177405.1 Leptonychotes weddellii
AGCTGTAGCTAGGAGTCAAAGCAGTTTTTCAGTTCAAGTACATAAAATTCCCTTTTTTAGGGGAACCCTCCTACACTGTTGGTGGGAATGCAAGCTGGTGCAGCCACTCTGGAAAACTGTATGGAGGTTCCTCAAAAAGTTGAAAATAGAGCTACCCTACGATCCAGCAATTGCACTACTGGGTATTTACCCCAAAGATCCA
>NW_027988851.1:0-202 GCF_054177405.1 Leptonychotes weddellii
AAAAGAAAGCCTTTAATTCTATAGTCTTAGAATCTTGGCCATGTGTCAGGTTACCAGAATGATTTTATGTTACCAGGTTGCGTTCGATGGCAACAGATTTTTTTTTTAAGATTTATTTATTTAGGGCGCCTGGGTGGCTCAGTTGGTTGGGCGACTGCCTTCGGCTCGGGTCATGATCCTGGAGTCCCGGGATCGAGTCCCG
>NW_027988852.1:0-202 GCF_054177405.1 Leptonychotes weddellii
AACAATGAATCATGGAACACTTCATCTAGAACTAATGATGTAATGTATGGGGATTAACATAAGAATAAAAAAAAAAAAAAAAGAAAGAAAAACAGTGCCTGTGATACCCGTTGTGCTGGGTCCTCAGCAGTTTCTCAATGGTACGGGCTGTGCGTCCAGCAGCGCCTGGCCTTCCATGAGGGCAGCTCCTGTGATAATCAGT
>NW_027988853.1:0-202 GCF_054177405.1 Leptonychotes weddellii
CAGGGGTGAGCCTGGTGATGGGTATTGAGGAGGGCACGTTCTGCATGGAGCACTGGGTGTTATACACAAACAATGAATCATGGAACACTACATCAAAAACTAATGATGTAATATGGTGATTAACATAACAATTAAAAATTTAAAAAAATATATGTGAAATACTTAAGAGATAAATCTGACAAAAGATATGTGAGGAGAACAA
>NW_027988854.1:0-202 GCF_054177405.1 Leptonychotes weddellii
AGGGGTTATAATGAAAAGAAACTAAAAGAAAATATTCAGTGTGAAATTTTTCAAGTTCTTTATGAAGAAGCATTAGCATCCTACAAGGAAGAAATAGTACATCAACTGCCCAGCAATAAACCAGAAGATCTAGAGGATAATATCAATCAGATATTGAAGTGGATTGAGCAGTGGATCAAGGATCATAGCTCCTGACTTATAA
>NW_027988855.1:0-202 GCF_054177405.1 Leptonychotes weddellii
CCAAGGGTGCCGGCTGCATTTTATTTTGCTTTATCTTTATGATTAGATAAATCACTTTTAATGTCACGCCTTTAAAATCTGGCTTCTTCCAGATGGAAACAGATGTTTTGCTTCTTTGACGGTGCTTGTTTTAACTTGGCATTCTCTGGGAGAAGCCCAAGTGGAAACTACGGGCCATTTAATAAACTCGCTCCCCCTCTCG
>NW_027988856.1:0-202 GCF_054177405.1 Leptonychotes weddellii
AGAGTCCATAGTCTCTCATGGCTCATCTCCCCTTCCGATTTCCCCCTCTTCATTTTTCACTTCCTACTATCTTCTTTTTTTTTAATATAATGTATTATTTCTTTCAGAGGTATAGGTCTGTGATTCATCAGTCTTAAACAATTCACAGCGCTCACCATAGCACATACCCTCCCCAATGTCCATCACCCAGCTACCCCCACCC
>NW_027988857.1:0-1046 GCF_054177405.1 Leptonychotes weddellii
AAAAAAATAAAAAAAAAAAAGGAAAGAAAATAGTCAAAAAAAAAAAAGCTGTTAAAGGTAAGTGACATTGTAATGCAAGGAAAGAACCTTAGGTATAGCCCCAATTTTTTTTTTGAGGATTTTATTTATTTATTTGACAGAGAGAGACACAGCGGGAGAGGGAACACAGGCAGGGGGAGTGGGAGAGGGAGAAGCAGGCTTCCCGAGGAGCAGAGAGCCCGATGCGGGGCTCGATCCCAGGACTTTGGGATCATGACCTGAGCCGAAGGCAGACACTTAATGACTGAGCCACCCAGGAGCCCCATATAGCCCCAACTTTCTGTTGATGCTATTAACTTCTTACGTAATTTGATCACACACACACACATATATAAAATCATATATTTCAAGTCTATTGTGGAAACTGATAAAGTACCTAATACAGTTGAAAGTTAATTCACTTTTTGGGTTTGCATGTTTATTAATAAAAGATGGCAAATTCTTTGTCTTTAAAAAAAAAAAAATTGTAGGATATATTACCAGAGAGGAGAGAGGTACACACACACACACGTGTTTTTATTTGTTTGTTTGTTTTTGTTTTTAAATCAGCAGAGAAGTTCCCTCAAGCATTTGCCTGGGAATGACTATACACATATATAAGGAAATGACTATACACATATATAACAGGCTGGAAACAGAACCATTAAAATGCAGGAGATCAAACAATTCTCTGAGCTCACACATGGCTAAGAACAACTGGAATGCCCACCATAGTGGAGACAAATTTTAATTTACAAAGTATGAGTTAGAATCCTAGAAGGCTTATTATAGTATTGGAGCTAAGTTAGCTCTAGAATATTAGGTGCTCTTGAACCACCCTAAACAAATCTGAAAAGCAAACTTTGAAAGTAGTTTATTTTAAGTAACTTAACTCTATGCCTGAAGAAAATTTAACACAAGTAAAATAATACAACAAAATGCAGAAACCAATAATGAAAAATTTACACTTGTCGTCCAAACAATTATGAAGCATGCAAGGAAGCACAAAAATATGACCCATAACCCAA
>NW_027988858.1:0-202 GCF_054177405.1 Leptonychotes weddellii
GGCGCCTGGGTGGCTCAGTTGGTTAAGCGACTGCCTTCGGCTCAGGTCATGATCCTGGAGTCCCAGGATCGAGTCCCGCATCGGGCTCCCTGCTCGGCAGGGAGTCTGCTTCTCCCTCTGACCCTCCTCCCTCTCATGCTCTCTGTCTCTCATTCTCTCTGTCTCAAATAAATAAATAAAATCTTAAAAAAAAAAAAAAAGA
>NW_027988859.1:0-202 GCF_054177405.1 Leptonychotes weddellii
CCTGGGTGGCTCAGTTGGTTAAGCGACTGCCTTCGGCTCAGGTCATGATCCTGGAGTCCCAGGATCGAGTCCCGCATCAGGCTCCCTGCTCGGCAGGGAGTCTGCTTCTCCCTCTGACCCTCCTCCCTCTCATGCTCTCTGTCTCTCATTCTCTCTCTCTCAAATAAATAAATAAAATCTTTAAAAAAAAAAAAAAAAGAAA
>NW_027988860.1:0-202 GCF_054177405.1 Leptonychotes weddellii
AAAAATTTTTACAAAAAGCATGTATTTAGTATCAGTATAGTTACTGAATTACCACTAATGTTAATGAAGTACATACCTTGCAATGCAATTTCCCTTGTAAATGTTTGAAAATTCATTGTCTTTAGAAAATTGAAGTCTCTGGGTATTACTGAAATATGGTTTGAAAGTACTCTGACTCACACACACATACATAAACACAAAC
>NW_027988861.1:0-202 GCF_054177405.1 Leptonychotes weddellii
GCCTGGGTGGCTCAGTTGGTTAAGCGACTGCCTTCGGCTCAGGTCATGATCCTGGAGTCCCGGGATCGAGTCCCGCATCGGGCTCCCTGCTCGGCGGGGAGTCTGCTTCTCCCTCTGACCCTCCTCCCTCTCATGCTCTCTGTCTCTCACTCTCTCTCTCTCAAATAAATAAATAAAATCTTTAAAAAAAAAAAAAAAAAAA
>NW_027988862.1:0-202 GCF_054177405.1 Leptonychotes weddellii
GATCTCCGGCAGCCTGATGCCTCCCACTCTTGTAGGCGACGTGATGAGCACGGGACAGACCATGTATGCGTGTGTGTGCATTTAAAGATATATAGATATAAAACTGTCCTCTTCAACTCCACATCACTGAGTGACATTGCATATCTGGGATTATACTAATAATGGACCGTGTAAGCCTGTAGCCATTCATGAATAATAAAAA
>NW_027988863.1:0-202 GCF_054177405.1 Leptonychotes weddellii
GCCGAGATGCCCTTCAACAGATGAATGGATAAAGATGTGGTCCATATATACAATGGAATATTACTCAGCCATCAGAAAAGATGAATACCCAACTTTTACATCAACATGGATGGGACTGGAGGAGATTATGCTAAGTGAAATAAGTCAAGCAGAGAAAGTCAATTATCATATGGTTTCACTTATTTGTGGAACATAAGGAATA
>NW_027988864.1:0-202 GCF_054177405.1 Leptonychotes weddellii
CCAAGGGTGCCGGCTGCATTTTATTTTGCTTTATCTTTATGATTAGATAAATCACTTTTAATGTCACGCCTTTAAAATCTGGCTTCTTCCAGATGGAAACAGATGTTTTGCTTCTTTGACGGTGCTTGTTTTAACTTGGCATTCTCTGGGAGAAGCCCAAGTGGAAACTACGGGCCATTTAATAAACTCGCTCCCCCTCCCG
>NW_027988865.1:0-202 GCF_054177405.1 Leptonychotes weddellii
AGAAAGGACAGTATTGGGAGAACCGCAGATCAGAAGCAGTGCTGCTGGCACCAATTGCTGTTAAAGAGCCATTGCTGCGGGGGGCGGAGCAAGATGGCGGAGGAGTAGGAGACCTGGATTTCGTCTCCTCTCAGGAATTCAGCTGGATAGGGATCAAACCATTCTGAACACCTACAAACTCAACAGGAGATCGAAGAAAAGA
>NW_027988866.1:0-202 GCF_054177405.1 Leptonychotes weddellii
ACCTCCTGTTGGCCCCTTTCCCTTTCCAGCCGTACCTCCCAATCTCCCCGCAGACTCCCTGCCCACCAAAGACCTAATGGCCCTTAATCTTATTTCAGGGTCTGTCAGCTTCCTTTAGGTATTGCCCACCTAAGACCACATGATTCTAGGAACCACATGTTTTTAAAGGGGGCTTCTAAAATATCATTCGTGCCTGTTCAGG
>NW_027988867.1:0-202 GCF_054177405.1 Leptonychotes weddellii
AATACCCACCACCAGGCCAACCCATCCTCCCACCCCCCTCCCCTCTAGAACCCTCAGTTTGTTTTTCAGAGTCCATCTTCTCTCATGGTTCGTCCACCCCTCCGATTTCCCCCGCTTCATTCCTCCCCTCCCGCTACCTTCTTCTTCTTCTTTTTTTTTCTTAACATATCTTGCATTATTTGTCTCAGAGGTACAGATCTGA
>NW_027988868.1:0-1046 GCF_054177405.1 Leptonychotes weddellii
AACACTGGAAATGACAGGTCTAATGAACATGGACAGTGCTTTCAGCCAGGTTCCATGGGAGAAGAGGATCAAGTAGGGATTGCACTGCATGTTGTTTGTTCAGGGAATGCTCTCAGGATAAAGGGGGTGAGGGAAGCAAAACAGAGCAGAGAACGTTGCTAAGCAGGGATATGGTCTCAAGTGGAATATGGCATGAGCCTGATCTCATAAGAAGCAGGAGCAGAACTCTCCCATACAAGTGTCCATCTGTGCTGGTAGAAATACTCTGTCCTCACTGTCTAATACAGTAGCTGCTATCCACATGTCACTACCTGAGCAATGGACCACATATGCAAACCAATACAGCTTTTCTGGTTCAAGAACAATTGCAACTGAAAAGAAACTAACTCCCAATTCCTAAAGCAACACACAGACTGAGTTCCATTTCACTCACCTTTGTTCACCTTCTCTGTGGGTTCTAAGCTATTTCCCTACCTCCTTTCCAAGTCACTGCCTACAAACAGTCCTGGGGATTGGCCCTTGGACATGTAGAATCAGTTGCATGCAGTAAATGCAAAGGTTGAGTATACCAGCACTGGGTTATCCATAGATTTTTCCTGAGCGAAAGGATGCTTTCTCATGATGACTTCACGTGTCTTCATGTGGTACCAGAGTACCATTTGCCTCTAGGAGGTAGGAGGTGAAGTCCCTTGCAAACTCTCACTATGGTTTCCCGAATACGATGACCTGCCTGTACGACAGGGAGACCCTTATGAGCACAGGAGAGGGTTCGTGACGCTCAGCTGTGGCTGGGCTGGCACTGAGAACCAAACGTGTTTCCCTGGCTGACGTCTCTGGGGAGCAGATACCCACACTGTTAATGAGCCCCTGTCACTGAGCGGTCCAGAGATGGCAGTCCTCAGGGAGAAGGACGATCAAGGACAAAGCCAGAGGAGACCTCGTCTGTCTCTTTTGTTATTTCATATATTTCACAGAGGACAAATAACTCCTGAGAACTCTCCAGCTACCTTAGTCTCATCTGTGAATGTCCCAGATGTTTTACAAAA
>NW_027988869.1:0-202 GCF_054177405.1 Leptonychotes weddellii
ATTACTGGCCAAGGTTCTCCCAGAGGATTGCTTGCCACTCGTTCCTGCGTGTAAATGTAAGTGTTTCTGTGCACAAGCCGTGTGCATTCCTGTGTGCACTCCTGTGTGCCTGGATGTGTACGAACACACCTGGGTGTGCCTATACCTGAATCCTCCTTTCCGGGTGTTATTTTGCCAGTATTCCATATATCATGTGCACTGC
>NW_027988870.1:0-202 GCF_054177405.1 Leptonychotes weddellii
ATGTTCCCAGCACCATTTATTGAAGAGACTGTCTTTTTTCCATTGCATATTTTTTCCTGCTTTGTTGAAGATTATTTGATCATAGAGTTGAGGGTCCATATCTGGGCTCTCTCTTCTGTTCCATTGGTCTATGTGTCTGTAAACTAAGGGTAAATTATAGACACATTGGCTGAAGTGTTTCTATAGAGCGACTGTATTAAAT
>NW_027988871.1:0-202 GCF_054177405.1 Leptonychotes weddellii
AAAAAGAAAAAATTCTGCAAAAGAAAACTACAGACCAATATCCCTGATAAAAATAGATGCAGACACTACTGGGTATTTACCCCAAAGATACAAAAGTAGGGATCCGAAAGGGTACGTGCACCCCGATGTTTATAGCAGCAATGTCCACAATAGCCAAACTGTGGAAAGAGCCAAGATGTCCATCGACAGATGAATGGATCAA
>NW_027988872.1:0-202 GCF_054177405.1 Leptonychotes weddellii
TGAAAAACAGTATGAGGTTCCTCAAAAAGTTGAAAATAGAGCTACCGTATGACCCAGCAATTGCACTACTGGGTATTTACCCCAAAGATACAAATGTAGTGATCCAAAGGGGTATATGCACCCCAATGTTTATAACAGCAATGTCCACAATTGCCAAACTATGGAAAGAGCCAAGATGTCTATCAACAGATGAATGGATCAA
>NW_027988873.1:0-202 GCF_054177405.1 Leptonychotes weddellii
GGGTGGCTCAGTTGGTTAAGCGACTGCCTTCAGCTCAGGTCATGATCCCAGGGTCCTGGGATCGAGCCCCGCATCGGGCTCCCTGCTCGGCGGGAAGCCTGCTTCTCCCTCTCCCACTCCCCCTGCTTGTGTTCCCTCTCTCGCTGTGTCTCTCTCTGTCAAATAAATAAATAAAATCTTTAAAAAAAAAAAAAAAAAAGAA
>NW_027988874.1:0-202 GCF_054177405.1 Leptonychotes weddellii
CTCTCAGGCTCCCTTTCCATCCTAAGGGTTTTGCAGGTGCCGTGGGCTTCCTGAGTTGTGGTTAGGGTCTTGCAGTTCCCGTGAGCATGCTGATGCCTCTCCTGCCTCCCTCAGGCCCTCCTCACTGGGCAGCAAAACACAAACCATTCAGCATCCTTCCTGCAAGACCATCCAAAGGCTTCCCATCAACAGGACAGGATGA
>NW_027988875.1:0-202 GCF_054177405.1 Leptonychotes weddellii
GGAAGCTCACCTACATGCACCCCCTCCCCTCATGCCACATAGCAGTGGGGTTGGTCAGGTACCATAGGATACACACACTTAAGCAAAACAAAAGAGCATTTACTTGGCTTGAAACAAGGGATGGATCTTCCCACAAGAAGTAATAAGCCCAGTACAGGCTGTGTGGGCTCCTTAGCTCTTGGTAGGAAGTGTTCTAGGCAGA
>NW_027988876.1:0-202 GCF_054177405.1 Leptonychotes weddellii
GGTCTCCATGTGTAGTGCTGAAGTCCTGTCTAGTGTTCTTGAGAGCAAGAAGACTGTAGTTTCTTCTCACAGAGAAGAAACGTGTTACATAAGCTTCTTTCATGCATGAGTTATAGTGATGTTGACTGTGAGTTCAATGTTAATAAATCAACAGTATACATTCAAGAAATAAATGGAAACAACTTTTAATGATTTTTTTTAA
>NW_027988877.1:0-202 GCF_054177405.1 Leptonychotes weddellii
TTATTTTTTTTTTTAAAGATTTTATTTATTTATTTGAGAGAGCGAGAATGAGAGAGAGTACATGAGAGGGGGGAGGGTCAGAGGGAGAAGCAGGCTCCTCGCTGAGCAGGGAGCCCGATGCGGGACTCGATCCCGGGACTCCAGGATCATGACCTGAGCCGAAGGCAGTCGCTTAACCAACTGAGCCACCCAGGCGCCCCAA
>NW_027988878.1:0-202 GCF_054177405.1 Leptonychotes weddellii
ACCTAAAATAATAGCAGGTATAGAATTAGAATCAGTAATAATTTAGCAAAGTGGTTAACATTCAAGAATCACATGTATTTTTCACACCAATAGAAAACAGAAAATTAAATTTGAAAACTATATCATTATACATTACAAACATCAAAATCTAGAATCATCTAACAAAAGATATACAAGATCACTAGCAGAAAAATAATAACTA
>NW_027988879.1:0-1046 GCF_054177405.1 Leptonychotes weddellii
GTGGCTAGTCTGAGGGTGGTTATGAGAATCTTGGTCTTCATTCAGAGGGACAAGAGAGTCAGTGGTAGCTGAAAAGAAAGAAGAAATAAATAGAGACTCTTCTGGAGTGTTCTCACAACATGAGGCTGAAATGCACACTGTCTGAATTTGTATGGAGTCATTTTTTGGGTACATCTGCTGCTGGGAGCTGGCAGGAGCTGTCTGAAGTCTTGTTTCTGGGCTCAGCAAGATGTTGATTTGGGTCATTACCATTGCCCGAGTCTAGGCCTCCCCAGGCAGGCAGAATCAGGAGAGCTCTCACTTCTCCACCACCCTATCTGGATGGGTCCACAGGGGATAAGCTTAGTGTCCATGATCCTCCTTCCCATCTGACATCCACCTGATATTACTGAGCAGCCTACTGAGCAACAGGGGTAATTTTCTGAGTACTTGTTTTTAGGAGAAAAGACATTGCCCTTAAAAAATACATAATCATGGGGTGCCTGGTTGGCTCAGTCCATTAAGCATCTGCCTTCGGCTCAGGTCATGGTCTTGGGGTCCTGAGATCAAGCCCCGCATCGGTCTCCCAGCTCAGAGGGGAGTCTGCTTCTCCTTCCCCCTCTGCCCCTCCCCCTCTTGTGCTCTCTGTCTCTCTCAAATAAATAAATAAATAAAATCTTTAAAAAAATACATAACTGTGACTTGAAAACAAAATAACAGGATCTTTAAAAAAACTTTTTTTAGTGGAATTGGGTGATTAGAATGAATTCTAAAATACTGTTAGGGTTGCTGGGATTAACTGTGTTTTTTAAGACAAGCTGTCTTTACAGTGTCAGGTATGGCCTTCACCCTGCAACATATTATTCTAGGCATCATATAGAATATGCTGAAGAATGTTCCACTCTTTTAAGGACTTTAGATCTAAAAGAGTACTGATTACATAGCTATCCGCTCCATTGCACAGACCACAGATCAGAAATCATGTCACAGTCAGACTTACACAAAAAGAACAGAAATAATCTTGCAGAAGACTAGAGGAAGGTATTTCTTTCTGCAATTACTTTCCT
>NW_027988880.1:0-202 GCF_054177405.1 Leptonychotes weddellii
CTATAGTACATACATTTAGAAAAAAAATACATACACGTGTATATATGTATGTGTGTGTGTGTGTGTATGGAAGGGTATATGCTGACATAAACTAGCTCCAGGTTTCAGCCATAACCATCCCTCTGTGCTCTGTGCTCTAGATCTGGAATAACCCATTCATCAGCTGGGATCCAGAAGAATGTGGTGCCATCAGTAAACTTAC
>NW_027988881.1:0-202 GCF_054177405.1 Leptonychotes weddellii
GCCGGCCTGGTGGTGGGTATTGAGGAGGGCACGTTCTGCATGGAGCACTGGGTGTTATGCACAAACAATGAATCATGGAACACTTCATCTAAAACTAATGATGTAATGTATGGGGATTAACATAAAATTTAAAAAAAAAGAAACAACCAGAAAAAAGAAAAAAAAAAAGAATTAACACCAATCCTAATCAAGCTCTTCCAAA
>NW_027988882.1:0-202 GCF_054177405.1 Leptonychotes weddellii
CAGACAAAACAAAGGAGGGATGGGGCGCTGAGCGCTAGGAAAAGCAAGAGGCTAGAGGCCTCCTGGAGGGGCTGCCCACCCCCAAGATGGCCCCACCATCCTCACATCCCGAGTCACGCCCTTCTGCAGTCTCTTCCCCCAGCGAGCCAGGCGGCCTGTGTGACTGGTGACCCGTGGTGGAGTGAGCTGGGTGCCCTCCAGG
>NW_027988883.1:0-202 GCF_054177405.1 Leptonychotes weddellii
CACATCCTTCAGCAAATGTGAGGTCTCGCATAGTTCAAGCCCCGGGCCGCGTGCTTGGGAGGACAGGAACATGAACAAGAACTCCCCTCCAGGATGGACAGGAAGGCAAAGGCAAAACATGCAAAGGACTCTGCTTCCGGAGAGGAAGTGCTGAGAGGCAGAGTGCTGTGGGGGCAGTTTTCCGGGAGGAAGAGACTGGTTC
>NW_027988884.1:0-202 GCF_054177405.1 Leptonychotes weddellii
AGTGAGACCACCTTGCACAGGGGTGTGCCAAAGATCCAGCCCTTTGCCTTGGAGGCAGCCCAGAGAGGCAAGGTCAGGGCGAAGAGCAGGTCGGCTATGGCCAGGTTCAGCAGGTAGACGTCAGTGACAGACTGGCTGATCCGACTATATAAGACAACCACTATCACTAGGGAGTTTCCCAGCAGATTCAGCATGAAGACCA
>NW_027988885.1:0-202 GCF_054177405.1 Leptonychotes weddellii
CCTGGGTGGCTCAGTTGGTTAAGCGACTGCCTTCAGCTCAGGTCATGATCCCAGGGTCCTGGGATCGAGTCCCGCATCGGGCTCCCTGCTCTGCGGGGAGCCTGCTTCTCCCTCTCCTACTCCCCCTGCTTGTGTTCCCTCTCTCGCTGTGTCTCTCTCTGTCAAATAAATAAATAAAATCTTTAAAAAAAAAAAAAAACAA
>NW_027988886.1:0-202 GCF_054177405.1 Leptonychotes weddellii
ACGCTAAAACACAACTCTTCAAATTTAAGGAAAACTTCATGATAATTCAACATACATATTCAGTTGGCTGAAGGGGAGAGAATAGATTGCCAAGGGCTTTAAGTAAACTCTCAGCTGACAGAAGGTGAGCAAGGATTATTCCCCAAGAGAATTCACTAAAAGCAAGACTGAATTTGAGGATGTGGTCTTTTTTTTTTTTGTA
>NW_027988887.1:0-202 GCF_054177405.1 Leptonychotes weddellii
GGCGGGTATTGAGGAGGGCACATTCTGCATGGAGCACTGGGTGTTATGCACAAACAATGAATCATGGAACACTTCATCTAAAACTAATGATGTAATGTATGGGGATTAACATAAGAATAAAAAAAAAAGTCAAAAAAAGAAAGCTGCACACTCCTATACAAAAGCTAAGAAAAAAACTCAATGAACACATCCAGAAAGGCAA
>NW_027988888.1:0-202 GCF_054177405.1 Leptonychotes weddellii
ACCTCCTGTTGGCCCCTTTCCCTTTCCAGCCGTACCTCCCAATCTCCCCGCAGACTCCCTGCCCACCAAAGACCTAATGGCCCTTAATCTTATTTCAGGGTCTGTCAGCTTCCTTTAGGTATTGCCCACCTAAGACCACATGATTCTAGGAACCACATGTTTTTAAAGGGGGCTTCTAAAATATCATTCGTGCCTGTTCGGG
>NW_027988889.1:0-202 GCF_054177405.1 Leptonychotes weddellii
GAGAGAGAGAGTCCAAGCAGACTCCCCACTGAGCAGATAGCCTGACATGGGGCTCAATCCCAAGACCCTGAGATCATGACCAGAGCCAAAATCAAGAGTCAGACACTAAACCTACTGAGCCACCCAAGCACCCAGTACCATACTGCCTTGATGACTACAACTTTGTAATATAGTTTGAAATACAGAATTGTGATGCCTCTAA
>NW_027988890.1:0-1046 GCF_054177405.1 Leptonychotes weddellii
TTGTAGAGTAATGTACTATTGGGAAACTTCCCACATGATACTTACTGGTTCACGATCAACAATTTTAATGTTATATCACATATCATAAATCTCTTTCTTCTGCTGATTTGATTTACATATATCTCTATTCACAAGGTGGAAGTTAGCAATATCACTTCCATAAGTACAGCTCAACTTACATCCTCTAGCTTTTCACCAGTCTTGACTCAAATTTGCCCCAGTGTGTGTGTGTGTGTGTGTGTGTGTGTGTGTGTGTGTGTGCAGGGGCAGGCAGATGTTTGCAGTTTGTGTTCATTATATATTAAAGCTGTAATAAACCACACCATTCTTTATTACAAAGAAAAATGGACCTTCTTCTGTCTTTCAGAGGAAGTGTAGTTTCCCAAATAAAAAGTACATACTTCGCTTCAAAATGTTGAATAGAAATGTACTTAAAGAATTCTAGCTGATTAAATTTAGAGTGCTAAACAAAGTCTAATCTAAGAATATTCTTTGGCTTTATGCCCACAGCATTTTTATTTGATTGTAAATTGGACTTATTTTCATTCACTTGAGAATTTTGCTGCTCAGTGTTTTCTTCCCTGAAGGGACTCAACAGGTTCTGATTACCATGTAGGCACCAGTGTTAACTCCCTACCTTCTGAGGACAGTTGTGTCATTTCTAGTCAATGATGCATCACCACCCCACCCTTTCTACCTAGAACATTTTCCATGAATAATTGTTATCTGAAAGGTTAACATTCCTTTTTTTATAAATCAATCTTTTCAAGATATAATCTACACACAGAAAAAATGTACCCATATTATGTGAAATTTTCCATGAATTTTGACAAATACGACCATAATCAAAATATAGAACATTTCTATCATCCCCATAAGTTTTCTTGTACCACTTTACAGTCCACACTCTCCAGATGCCTCATCCCAAACAATGGCTGATCTACTCCCTGTCAATAAGGATCCATCCGTACAGCATGTGCTCTGCTGTGTATGACTTCTCTTATTTAGCAAAATGTCTGTGAGATTTATTCATGTTGCTGAGTGTC
>NW_027988891.1:0-202 GCF_054177405.1 Leptonychotes weddellii
CGGGGCTGTTCCAGCAGACGGTGGGGGGGCCTCCGGGTGCATCAGACCTGGCAGCGTGAAGTCAGCGGGCTTTCTCCATGCACCCCGTCGTCATGGTCTTGTTGAGAGCATCTAGAGGATGCTGATTGCCCGACTCTGCCCCCACTTGGCTCTCTCCCCCAAACCCGGTGCTGGGAGAAAAGGGAAAGAATCTGGCAAACGC
>NW_027988892.1:0-202 GCF_054177405.1 Leptonychotes weddellii
GCGGCTACTCCTACGGCAGCGGCCACAGCCTTGGAGCCGGCTTCAGTTCCGGCAGTGGCAGAGGCATGGCGGGTGGCTTCAGCTCCTCTGGGGGCAGCAGCTCCACCATCAAATACACCACCAGCTCATCCTCCAGCAGGAAGAGCTACCAGCACTAAGTCCTGCCATCGGCTCTTGGTCCCACGTTGTCCCCGTCGATAGC
>NW_027988893.1:0-202 GCF_054177405.1 Leptonychotes weddellii
AATAACCACGTTTTAAGCCACTCTTGTAACACCCATAGCGCCGCGAACGCTAACGGCTGCTTACCCATAAAGCGATTAAAAATAACCGCTAAAAAGGCATGAAACAGCCCCATGCCTAGCCCCATTAACGCAATAGCAAGTAATGACAAAGGCACCGAAATATAGCCATACTCATGAATGGAGGTGTATAACCAAAAGGCAC
>NW_027988894.1:0-202 GCF_054177405.1 Leptonychotes weddellii
AGTGTCAGAGGGAGAAGCAGACTCCCTGCCGAGCAGGGAGCCCGATGCGGGACTCGATCCAGGGACTCCAGGATCATGACCTGAGCCGAAGGCAGTCGCTTAACCAACTGAGCCACCCAGGCGCCCACTCTCTCCCCCCATTCTATAAGTTGTTCTTTATTTTTATTTTTATTTTTTTAAAGATTTTTATTTATTTTTTGAC
>NW_027988895.1:0-202 GCF_054177405.1 Leptonychotes weddellii
GAGCTGGCGGGCAACGCGGCGCGCGACAACAAGAAGACGCGCATCATCCCGCGCCACCTGCAGCTGGCCATCCGCAACGACGAGGAGCTCAACAAGCTGCTGGGCCGCGTCACCATCGCGCAGGGCGGCGTCCTGCCCAACATCCAGGCCGTGCTGCTGCCCAAGAAGACCGAGAGCCACCACAAGGCCAAGGGCAAGTGAA
>NW_027988896.1:0-202 GCF_054177405.1 Leptonychotes weddellii
TTATTTTTTTTTAAAGATTTTATTTATTTATTTGAGAGAGAGAGAATGAGAGACAGAGAGCACGAGAGGGAAGAGGGTCAGAGGGAGAAGCAGACCCCCTGCTGAGCAGGGAGCCCGATGCGGGACTCGATCCCGGGACTCCAGGATCATGACCTGAGCCGAAGGCAGTCGCTTAACCAACTGAGCCACCCAGGCGCCCAAA
>NW_027988897.1:0-202 GCF_054177405.1 Leptonychotes weddellii
GGCCTCCATGTGTAGTGCTGAAGTCCTGTCTAGTGTTCTTGAGAGCAAGAAGACTGTAGTTTCTTCTCACAGAGAAGAAACGTGTTACATAAGCTTCTTTCATGCATGAGTTATAGTGATGTTGACTGTGAGTTCAATGTTAATAAATCAACAGTATACATTCAAGAAATAAATGGAAACAACTTTTAATGATTTTTTTAAA
>NW_027988898.1:0-202 GCF_054177405.1 Leptonychotes weddellii
TGGAAAACAGTATGAGGTTCCTCAAAAAGTTGAAAATAGAGCTACCGTATGACCCAGCAATTGCACTACTGGGTATTTACCCCAAAGATACAAATGTAGTGATCCAAAGGGGTATATGCACCCCAATGTTTATAACAGCAATGTCCACAATTGCCAAACTATGGAAAGAGCCAAGATGTCTATCAACAGATGAATGGATGAA
>NW_027988899.1:0-202 GCF_054177405.1 Leptonychotes weddellii
GGGCGCCTGGGTGGCTCAGTTGGTTAAGCGACTGCCTTCGGCTCAGGTCATGATCCTGGAGTCCCGGGATCGAGTCCCGCATCGGGCTCCCTGCTCAGCGGGGAGTCTGCTTCTCCCTCTGACCCTCCTCCCTCTCATGCTCTCTCTGTCTTTCATTCTCTCTCTCTCAAATAAATAAATAAAATCTTTAAAAAAAAAAAAA
>NW_027988900.1:0-202 GCF_054177405.1 Leptonychotes weddellii
CACTGAGCATTTCACTTGAAACCCTTGTGACTATATATATGTAGTGATCTGTTTACAGCTGGGATCACTTTAAGAAAGGTTGATGTATTAAAATACAAGTAAATTGCAGGAAACAAACTGAGGGTTGCTGGAGTGGGGGGTGGGGTGGGAGGGATGGGGTGACTGGGTGATAGACACTGGGGAGGGTATGTGCTCTGGTAAG
>NW_027988901.1:0-1046 GCF_054177405.1 Leptonychotes weddellii
GCCCTTCCAGAGTGACTTGCTTGTGTTTTCCAAAATGCTCCATGTTGATTCATTAAGGAGCTTTTGAACCAGAAGTGGCCACAAGGAAGAAAGTTCTTGTGTAAGTCATGTAATTATTAATCAAACTCGAACATGTTACTGGTGGAGCAAAAACGATTTAGAAGGAATCCATACCCATAGATTTTCTCCTGAACCCCTCCCCCCTACCCCCCCACCCCCACTCCCGTGCAGGGAACAGGCCAGCAGGAAGTTGCTTGAGCAATCAAGGCTTCCTTTACTCTTTCCTGGTCTGCACGGGAGATAGTGACAGGCTTCCGACGCGAAATCCTAAAAATCTTTGCAGTTTCCGGAGGCATTGAAGGAAAGCCCCCTAAGAGCCCGAGCAAAGCCAGCTTCCTGATATTTGGAAGCCTGGCCCCATCGTGGAAGGAAGGTCAGACAGGATAATTACTTCCCCCTAGGAAAGTGAAGTTGTTGGATTCCAAAGAGCCCGCAAAGCTATTTGTATCCGTGAGCTGCTTGATAGTGCCTTTGCTATCGGAAGGGCACTCTGATTTTTATCAACAGTGTACATTTCTCTCCTATCGGCTTCAGACCCCAGCCCTTATCTCTGATCCCTGACATTGACTAAGAAAGTCCCAGAGAGTGGCCAACAATGGAAACAATTTATATTCTTCAAAGAACTCAAAAGTATTTGATTCTATCTGGACCCGCAGACAGAGGCTTAAAAATGAAGTTCGTGTAATATTACAGATCTTCCTTAACTGCCCTCCATTTGTCAGTTTTCGATTATTTTTAAAAAATAACCTTCTAAATAAATGTTTAGGTTAGGCAGATAATGACCTCGGTCTGGGTACTTAGTCATTTTTTTTAGTGTAACCACCAACTGCATTCACAAGGAGACCTTAAAATTCTACTAACACACATGGAGATGATCTTTTTTTTTTTTTTAAAGATTTTATTTATTTTTTAGAGAGCGAGCGAGAGAGAAACAGCATGAGAGGGGAGAGGGTCCGAGAGAGAAGCAGGCTCCCCGCTGAGCGGGG
>NW_027988902.1:0-202 GCF_054177405.1 Leptonychotes weddellii
GGGGGGTATTGAGGAGGGCACGTTCTGCATGGAGCACTGGGTGTTGTGCACGAACAATGAATCATGGAACACTTCATCTAGAACTAATGATGTAATGTACGGGGATTAACATAAGAAAAAAAAATATCTTAACAATTGAGAGGTATAATTGTGAATGTATAACTGTATAGATATTTAGCTTATTTCAAAATGATTACCTACA
>NW_027988903.1:0-202 GCF_054177405.1 Leptonychotes weddellii
CCCCCATGCCTCTGCCACTGCCGGAACTGAAGCCGGCTCCAAGGCTGTGGCCGCTGCCGTAGGAGTAGCCGCTGCCTCCGCCCAGGCCTGAGCCACCGCCCACAGCGCTGGTGCTGCTATGGCCACCAGACATGGTGGACTGCACCACAGCTGTGAAGGGGACAGGGACAAAGACACAAGGACACGGTGAGCTCACTCTGCC
>NW_027988904.1:0-202 GCF_054177405.1 Leptonychotes weddellii
GGGGAGGGGTATTAAAGAGGGCACGTACTGAATGGAGCACTGGGTGTTATATGCAAACAATGAATCATGGAACACTACATCAAAAACTAATGATGTAATGTATGGTGATTAACATAACATAATAAAAAAATGTAAAAGAAAAAAAAAGAATACTGGCAAAGACATGATTAGTTAGCCTGTCTTTATTCAAATATTCTAATAC
>NW_027988905.1:0-202 GCF_054177405.1 Leptonychotes weddellii
GACGATGGACTCTGAAAAACAAACTGAGGGTTCTAGAGGGGAGGGGGGTGGGAGGATGAGTTAGCCTGGTAATGGGTATTGAGGAGGGCACATTCTGCATGGAGCAATGGGTGTTATGCACAAACAATGAATCATGGAACACTACATCTAAAACTAATGATGTAATGTATGGGGATTAACATAAGAATAAAAAAAAATGCTC
>NW_027988906.1:0-202 GCF_054177405.1 Leptonychotes weddellii
CTCATCTTCGACAAAGCAGGAAAGAATGTCCAATGGAACAAAGACAGTCTCTTCAACAAATGGTGTTGGGAAAATTGGATAGCCACATGCAGAAGAATGAAACTGGACCATTTCCTTACACCACACACAAAAATAGACTCCAAATGGTTGAAAGACCTCAATGTGAGACAGGAGTCCATCAAAATCCTAAAGGAGAACACAG
>NW_027988907.1:0-202 GCF_054177405.1 Leptonychotes weddellii
GCAGGGAAGAGAACATCTCCCTCATCTATATTTCAGGATTATATAAGGTTAAAATAGTAATTGTTAAACAACTATATGGATTATGAGATTCCGCATCAACTTATGAAAAAAGGACATATTTTATGTAATTTCCTACTAGTACGCTAAAGGCTTAAGACTTACGTTCCTGGCAATTCCTTACTTAAGGAATTCTGTCCAAAGA
>NW_027988908.1:0-202 GCF_054177405.1 Leptonychotes weddellii
GATCAGGGAGCCCGATGCGGGACTCGATCCCAGGACCCTGGGATCATGACCTGAGCCGAAGGCAGTCACTTAACCTACTGAGCCATCCAGGCGCCCAACAAACGGGTCTTGATTGAGCCTCACCTTTGCACCAGGCAAACGTTCCTACCTCTCGTAGCTTCTAGCCTTTCGGCGCCTTCAGAAATGGTTGGTATTGTTGAAC
>NW_027988909.1:0-202 GCF_054177405.1 Leptonychotes weddellii
CTTGAATATTTGTTAACTGAATAGTGCCTATAGACCATATTAGATTTTTGGGGATACACAATGCCAACCAATTAATTTTCAAGCAAAAATTTTAATAGTTACATTTTCAAGATCATTCATTGTATATTTGAATCACAGCTTAACAACTTCTACCAGGTTTTAAAGACATCTGCTTCCCTTTATTTTATTTTTTTTTATTTTA
>NW_027988910.1:0-202 GCF_054177405.1 Leptonychotes weddellii
AAGGGTGCCACTTCGGACAAACATAAATAAAAAGCATAAGATGGCATTCAGGTTGAACAAACTGGACTTTTTAAAGCTACTTTTTATTTGGAGAATCACAAAGTCAGTAAAACCAACAGATCTTCCTTCCTTCCTACTGAGTCACACATATACTACCCAACAGTCCCACTATGAACTTTGCTCACAGATGTTGTTTCTGTAC
>NW_027988911.1:0-202 GCF_054177405.1 Leptonychotes weddellii
GGCTCAGATGGTTAAGCGTCTGCCTTCGGCTCAGGTCATGATCCCAGGGTCCTGGGATCGAGCCCCGCATCGGGCTCCCTGCTCGGCGGGAAGCCTGCTTCTCCCTCTGCCTCTGCCTCTCTCCCTGCTCATGCTTTCTCTCTCTCTCTCTGTATCTCTGTGTCTCAAATGAATAAATAAAATCTTTAAAAAAAAAAAAAAA
>NW_027988912.1:0-1046 GCF_054177405.1 Leptonychotes weddellii
GGGGGAAGCCTGCTTCTCCCTCTCCCCTTCCCGCTGCTTGTGTTCCTGCTCTCGCTATCTCTGTCTCTGTCAAATAAATAAATAAAATCTTTAAAAAAAAAAAAAAATACTTTTTCTTATTACATGGTGATATCTACTTATTAGGAAATGCAAAAAAATAATAAATTAAAAATCATCCACAATTCTACCAGAGATTTCTACCATTGACAGCCTTCCGATCTACTTTCTTTTTTTTTTTAAAGATTTTATTTATTTATTTGAGAGATGGGGAGAGCACAGAGGGAGAGTAAGAGGGAGAAGCAGACTCCCCGCTGAGCAGGGAGCCTCTCATGGGACTTGACCCCAGGACCCCGAGATATGACCCAAGCTGAAGGCAGACCCTCAACTGACTGAGCCACCCAGACATCCCCCAGTCTACTTTTTCTAGAAACATGCACACACATGCACACTACACACAATTTTTTCTTATAAAAATGGGATCATACACTACAATAATATATCATGAATGAATATTTTCCTGTATCATTTCATTGTATATATATAATTTTAACTGCTCCAGAATATTCCATGGCATGAATGTACCATAATTTCACCAGTTCCTTATTATTGGGCATTTAGGTTGTTCCCAATGTTTCCACTATTAAAAGGGTACAAGGAAAAACACCCTAGCATCTAACCATGGATATGACATTCAAGGTTATTTTCTTGGGACATATCCACAGAGGTGGAATGTCCCCATTTAAAGCCTGTGACAAATTTCCTCCGGTAAAGGATGTACTAGTTAGTTCTCCCCTCAGGACCTTAAGCCTTAATTAACTTTGCATGTTGGGTCTTACAGCCTGTCCACTCTGTGTCCAAGATCTTGCAGGCATATTGTTTCATCCTGGAGAAGCTGCTAGAGAACGAGGAAACTCAGATTAATGGTTTCTGCATCATCGAGAACTTCAAGGGCTTTACCATGCAGCAGGCTGCCGGACTTCGGGCTTCTGATCTTAGGAAGATGGTGGACATGCTCCAGGTGAGGCCTCCGCCCTCTCTCCTGCAGG
>NW_027988913.1:0-202 GCF_054177405.1 Leptonychotes weddellii
CATTATACCTGAGGGCTCACCACAGTGCTTGGCACATAGTAGATGTTCAGTTAATTGCTGAAAGTTAAAATTCTAAACTTCTTAAGATCAAGAGATTATAGCATTCAAAACTGTTTGTTATTTTGTGTATCATATGATCTCACTGATATGAGGAATTCTTAATCGCAGGAAACAAACTGAGTGTTGTTGGAGTGGGGGGGGG
>NW_027988914.1:0-202 GCF_054177405.1 Leptonychotes weddellii
ACTGGATTCTACCCCAAGCTTTTCAACCACATATCATTGAGCGCTTCTGTTGAGCACAACCCCAAAACCTGTCACTATCGAACCACGCGAGGAGGAACCCGGCAGGAAATTGAGACTCTTCTGAAATGTTAGGAAAGAGAGGGGACAGGTGCAGTCGGGGGCGGAGGGGCAGGAGTGTTGAGAAAATCAAAGGGCCTTTTTC
>NW_027988915.1:0-202 GCF_054177405.1 Leptonychotes weddellii
CCGGGTGGTGGGTATTGAGGAGGGCACATTCTGCATGGAGCACTGGGTGTTATGCACAAACAATGAATCATGGAACACTTCATCTAAAACTAATGATGTAATGTATGGGGATTAACATAAGAATAAAAAAAATTCTATGTAAAAAAAGAAAAAGAAAAAGAGAGGATGCATTTTGGGGAAGCTCTTGGTGAAAAGTTCGAAC
>NW_027988916.1:0-202 GCF_054177405.1 Leptonychotes weddellii
TCAGGCGCCTGGGTGGCTCAGTCGTTAAGCGTCTGCCTTCGGCTCAGGTCATGATCCCAGGGTCCTGGGATCGAGTCCCACATCGGGCTCCCTGCTCGGCAGGAAGCCTGCTTCTCCCTCTCCCACTCCCCCTGCTTGTGTTCCTGCTCTCGCTATCTCTCTCTCTGTCAAATAAATAAATAAAAATCTTTAAAAAAAAAAA
>NW_027988917.1:0-202 GCF_054177405.1 Leptonychotes weddellii
ACCGGGCGCCTGGGTGGCTCAGTTGGTTAAGCGACTGCCTTCAGCTCAGGTCATGATCCTGGAGTCCCGGGATCGAGTCCCATATCGGGCTCCTTGCTCAGCAGGGGGTCTGCTTCTCCCTCTGACCCTCCCCCCTCTCATGTGCTCTCTCTCTCTCATTCTCTCTCTCAAATAAATAAATAAAATCTTTAAAAAAAAATAA
>NW_027988918.1:0-202 GCF_054177405.1 Leptonychotes weddellii
GGCGCCTGGGTGGCTCAGTTGGTTAAGCAACTGCCTTCGGCTCAGGTCATGGTCCTGGAGTCCCGGGATCGAGTCCCACATCGGGCTCCCTGCTCAGCGAGGAGCCTGCTTCTCCCTCTGACCCTCCCCCCTCTCATGTACTCTCTCTCATTCTCGCTCTCTCAAATAAATAAATAAATCTTTAAAAAAAAAAAAAAAAAAA
>NW_027988919.1:0-202 GCF_054177405.1 Leptonychotes weddellii
CCCGATGCCGTGGTGCCTCCGTAATTGGCAGTGCTGGGCGGATCGATCAGCCTCTGTGTACGCTGGCCATGGGAAACATAATTAACAGTGTTTGGGATCTGTTAATTGCACCGGGTAGGAATTCCAAACAACCTAATTTGGAACTTCACTTCTGAGTGCATCTTTGCCTCAATGGAGCTCAGGGAGACTGAGGAGAGCCACA
>NW_027988920.1:0-202 GCF_054177405.1 Leptonychotes weddellii
CTCAGTTGGTTAAGCGACTGCCTTCAGCTCCGGTCATGATCCCAGGGTCCTGGGATCGAGCCCCGCATCGGGCTCCCTGCTCGGTGGGAAGCCTGCTTCTCTCTTTCCTACTCCCCCTGCTTGTGTTCCCTCTCTCGCTGTGCCTCTACCTCTCTCTGTCAAATAAATAAATAAAATCTTTAAAAAAAAAAAAAAAAAAAAA
>NW_027988921.1:0-202 GCF_054177405.1 Leptonychotes weddellii
GGCGCCTGGGTGGCTCAGTTGGTTGGGCGACTGCCTTCGGCTCAGGTCATGATCCTGGAGTCCCGGGATCGAGTCCCGCATCGGGCTCCCCCTGCTCGGCGGGGAGTCTGCTTCTCCCTCTGACCCTCCTCCCTCTCATGCTCTCTGTCTCTCATTCTCTCTGTCTCAAATAAATAAATAAAATCTTTAAAAAAAAAAAAAA
>NW_027988922.1:0-202 GCF_054177405.1 Leptonychotes weddellii
CAAACACTTACATAATAATGTACCCAGAGCTTTCTGTAAAGAGGATTTGAAATGTTACTAAGGTGAATTGGTTGTTAAGAGCTGCATTTGATATGGTAATACAAGAAGGAGAATGAACTCAAACGTTAAGTGACTTTAACCTAAAGGATGACAAGGAGACTAAATTGCTGAGGAAGTCCAGGACTTACAGGTTAGAAAATCA
>NW_027988923.1:0-1046 GCF_054177405.1 Leptonychotes weddellii
CCTGGGATCATGACCTGAGCCGAAGGCAGTCGCTTAACCAACTGAGCCACCCAGGCGCCCTGATCTGTATTTTAATTTCATAAAACTTACAGTTGAACAGGTAGACTTACATATCCAAAATTGTTCCAAATATACAGAAAAGTTTCCCGGTAATTGAACTCTGAGTATCAGTTTTAAAAATTTAAATTTAGTGAAATTAAGTAAAATTTAAAATTCAGTTCCTCAGTGGTACTAGGTGTATGTGGCCAGTGGTTACTGCATTGCACAGTTTAGGCCTAGAGTAATGATTATCAAAGTAGTCTGTGTATTAGAATCACTGACAGATTGCAGAAAGAATATAGATCCCTGAACTCTACCTCAAGCCTACTGAATCAGAATCTACACAGCATTATATGATCAACAGAATAGTTTGAGGGCCCCTGTAGACATCAAATGTCTAGAAACAGTGTGTCATTAGAAGGAAGTGGATAAATTTTTACCTAGTTGGGTGCCCCTTACTCTCCAACCTCACTTTTTACCAGTCTTCTCCTAAATTGCTCTGTTCCAGCCACACTGACCTCTTTGTACCTTTTCCTCCATACCTTTGAATTTATTTCATCTGGAATCATCTTCTCTTCCATAACTGCTTGGCTCACACAGATACCATCTTCTTAGAGAAGCATTTCCTGAAAATGTGAAACATGAAATAACATCTTTCCAGTCATACTCTGTCTCCTTGTCTTTTACTCATTGGTTTCAATAACTAACATTTGATATGTTTCTCTGTTTACTAGTTACCTCCCCCTTACTAGAATGTAAGTCCAATGGAAGAGGAGTCTTTGTTTTGTTTATGGCTTTATCACCATCGTCTAGAAAAATACTTGGCCCTCAGTAAATTGTGTTGAAGAGATAAATATAAAATCCCATTCAGCTGAAACACTAGAACCTAGTCACTAATTTTGTACAGTTCAGTGAAGTTTGATGCAAAGTCAGCTTCAGAGTCTACAGTAACCAAGTGTTTAATATTAGGCCCCTGATTAATTTAGAACAGTGAATTTCTGACCAGT
>NW_027988924.1:0-202 GCF_054177405.1 Leptonychotes weddellii
CACTTGACAAAATACAGCATTCTTTCCTGATTAAAACTCTTCAGAGTGTAGGGATAGAGGGAACATTCCTCAAGTGCATAAAATCCATCTATGAAAAACCCACATATGAAGAGTCTTTTTGCAGACTTTTCTCTTTTACCTTTTTACAGTCAAACCAACACATAACTGATCATCAAAATATATTTATTGTATTGCTGGGGAA
>NW_027988925.1:0-202 GCF_054177405.1 Leptonychotes weddellii
GCAGCCATTTCTTACTGAAGGATGTCTGGGTCCTTCTGGAGGGAAATGCTATTTAGCGTCCTCAGTGAGGGCAGCACATATGCTCATTGCTACTGGCTTTATTGTTCCCAGCCACCGCCAGCAGATCCAACTAAAACATATGAATTGTTTTTTAAAGATTTTATTTATTTATTTGACAGAGAGACACAGCGAGAGAGGGAAC
>NW_027988926.1:0-202 GCF_054177405.1 Leptonychotes weddellii
GAAGCGGCCGACGGAGGCCCCTCCCCCGCCGTCTATCCTCCCGAATATCGCCTCGGATTCACTTCTCCGCACGTCCTACCTTCCAGAAAGTGGTCGCTTTTCTGATGAGAGAGTTGTTGCTCTTCTTTTCTTCGATCTCCTGTTGAGTTTGTAGGTGTTCAGAATGGTTTGATCCCTATCCAGCTGAATTCCTGAGAGGAGA
>NW_027988927.1:0-202 GCF_054177405.1 Leptonychotes weddellii
ACCCACCACCAGGCCAACCCATCCTCCCACCCCCCTCCCCTCTAGAACCCTCAGTTTGTTTTTCAGAGTCCATCTTCTCTCATGGTTCGTCCACCCCTCCGATTTCCCCCGCTTCATTCCTCCCCTCCCGCTACCTTCTTCTTCTTCTTTTTTTTTTCTTAACATATCTTGCATTATTTGTCTCAGAGGTACAGATCTGAGA
>NW_027988928.1:0-202 GCF_054177405.1 Leptonychotes weddellii
GGGCGCCTGGGTGGCTCAGTTGGTTAAGCGACTGCCTTCGGCTCAGGTCATGATCCTGGAGTCCTGGGATCGAGTCCTGCATCGGGCTCCCTGCTCAGCAGGGAGTCTGCTTCTCCCTCTGACCCTCCCCCCTCTCATGCTCTCGCTCTATCTCATTCTCTCTCTCAAATAAATAAATAAAATCTTTAAAAAAAAAAAAAAA
>NW_027988929.1:0-202 GCF_054177405.1 Leptonychotes weddellii
GCGCCTGGGTGGCTCAGTTGGTTAAGCGACTGCCTTCGGCTCAGGTCATGATCCTGGAGTCCCTGGATCGAGTCCCGCATCGGGCTCCCTGCTCGGCAGGGAGCCTGCTTCTGCCTCTGACCCTCCCCCCTCTCATGTGCTCTCTCTCTCTCATTCTCTCTGTCTCAAATAAATAAATAAAATCTTTAAAAAAAAAAAAGAA
>NW_027988930.1:0-202 GCF_054177405.1 Leptonychotes weddellii
AGGCTGGGAAAACAAGAGGCCAGCAACCCTAAGGTCCCAAGAAAACAGGTGCATCTTGCTTGGGTTCTGGTCAATAATTTGGACTCTATACATTCCCTCAAACACCCATCAACAGAATGACTAGGAGGAGGAGCCCCCAAAATAGAAAAGACTCAGAGATTATGACTTATGCTGCAGATTTACAAATGGATGCAGATATAAC
>NW_027988931.1:0-202 GCF_054177405.1 Leptonychotes weddellii
AAGAAAAATAAATTACAATAAAATATGACAGCATGCAGACACTTGGTAGGTTCACATGGAAAAGAATGCAGAAAAAAAGAAGATGCTAAACAAGAGCACGGATGCCCAAAGTCTACCAATACCTAAAGAGACAGAAAAGAAAAAAAGGAAGAGAAGAAAGTTTTCTTTCAGTGAACATTCATACCAAGCTGTACTCTTTCCA